>NC_141699.1:999766367-1000003867 GCF_964263255.1 Lissotriton vulgaris
TAAACCGGCGAGGCTTCGACCGGTTTTCACGGACCCCAATTATCTGAGGCGACTGAAAAGTGAAGCTATTTCCCGGTGCTTCGACATCAGAATTTTTTGGTTAGCCAGAAGGATTGCTCAGCCAGCCCCCCCGCAGCAGTAATTGGGACACCTGGAACGCCCGCTACGCTCGTGGTGCCGGAAGGCATTCGAGACGAAAGCAGGAAGCTGAAGGTAGGACCTGAGAAGCATTGCGGGGTAATTGGAGTGCTGGGGAATACGACGTAAGGAAGGCTAGGAAGCACTTACTTATCGTTAAACAATTCCCGATAATCTGTTTTACACAACATGTCGGCTGACACGCTATTGGACCGAGAAGCGTCAGCTTCGCATTTATTTGACTATGTTCCCCCAACAAATGATCAAGAAAACATAGCGGGGGCAGTCAAACACAAGAACCAATGATGATTTAAAAAGCAAAATGAAGGCGCTAGAAAAGTTGATGCGCGGGCCGGCGAACAATCTAAGTGGTGGGAAAATAAATCACTACAACGCTACTTGGACGCTGACAGAATCCCGAGGGGGCTACGCATTTTATTGGCTCCAAGCTATGAGCAACCCAATGTAGAAATGATGAAAGAATGGGCACAAGCCAATTTGGATTCGTCGAAACGTCTGGTAGAAATACTTGTTAAGTATGCGGACATAGATAGAGTGGAATTACAGAAACTAATTGTGGCATTATCTGAAGAAATTGACAAAATGGGCTCTGTTGATGAAATTGCTAAATTGAAAGCTGAAATGACCATCCGTTTGAAAAAAGAAGAGGAAAAAATCAAGGCGTGCAAAGCGTTTAAATTCCATCGAGATAGGGTGGATTATGAAACAGGACGCATTTTTACCTTCTCGCGCAAATATGACGCTTTGAAAAAAGCCAAATTATCACAATCCAGTGGAGCAAAAGTAGGGTTTCAAGGGGCTAAACAAATCTCAGAATCTTCATATTCAAGCCTCAGCTCCACCATTGAAAGCGATACGGTTGGTGAAAATAGTACAGCTCTCTCAACAAAAACTAATGCGACCCCTTCACCAGGAGTAGAAATTAATTTTTTAGTGGAGGAACGGCTGGCGACGTTAAGGCCGAGGAATCGGCGAAATCAAGGCAACAAAAACGAAACTACAAGCGAGGCCAGCGCCGCAATGCCCATAAACGCAGGAACAACAAAAGGCAAGAGCAACAAACGCGGAAAGGGGTGGTGGAATCGGCGATAAACCCCAAAAGCCCTGCGAATAACCCAAATGAAGAGAAAACTGTCATCAACCTAACGGAGACAGCACTAAGTAAAGCAGAAATTCAAATTCTGTCGTTAGGACTATCTTTTTGTAATGAATCGAACTTCGACTATGCTAACACAAGGATGGATATATACCAATTCATCAGGAAGTTGAAGTTGCGCAAATTCCATGCGATGAACAAATCCAAAAATGCCCCTGAGGTAATGATGTCACAAGACCTGAATCTGACTACAACAGAAAACACTCCCTCACAAAATTTGGAAGCGACCATAAGTACTGTACTTAATGATCAACGCAATGAAAATTACTGCGAAGACATGGGAAGCCCTACTATCACAGATCTTAGTCAACCAGCAAGCAACATCAATGTAACCAAACGCAACACGCCCTTCAAAGTAAAATCCAAGTTTAATCCTATACTTTTGAGAGATGGCATTGACATTTTCAATGAACACGTCACTGATGAAATTAAAAAATTAAATTACAGGACTTGTGCTACAAAAAAGAAAATGTCACACAGAAATAGACAATACCACAATCTGATTGCCAAACTCAAAAAGAACAACGACAATATAGTAAGGAACTCGGACAAAGGGGGTAATGTGGTTTTATGGTCAAGAAAAGAATATATCAATGAAGCCCAATCACAGCTAAATGATCGCAAGTGCTACAGGCTAAGCTGTTCTTCAGCTGCTAAAGAGACAGCTAATTCTTTCTACATGAAATTAGTAGCTTGGAAGAGCACTGGACTAATTTCCACGGATGAGTATAAATATATGCGAAATGACCATCCGATCATCCCCAACATCTATTTTATACCTAAAATTCATAAGGATGCATCAAAACCGCCAGGACGACCGATAATATCGGCAAAAAAGAGCCTGCTGGAAAATACTTCAAAATATATAGACTTTTTCTTGCAAGAAAGTGTGATGGGCCTTGAGTGACTTTTTAAATAAAATCAAAGACTATGAATAGGGACCCACTTATCATCTTTTAACACTGGATGTATCTTCTTTATACACCTGCATAGACCATAAGGATGGCCTGCGTGCACTTAAATTTTTTTTTAACAAAAGAATCGCCACTTGCCCTCAACATGATATCATGCTTTTAGATATGGTTACATTTTGCCTTAACAACAATATTTTTTTGTTTAAACAGATGTACTATCAGCAAATGCGAGGGGTGGCAATGGGGGCCAGCTTCTCCCCAAGCTATGCCTGTATTTTTATGGGTTGGTGGGAGGAGCTTGAGGAAAATTAAATTTTGGTCATGTTGTGTTCCCTAGCGCGTACCCCACCGACTCCATGTACCAGCTTAAAGTGCATGTAACTTCCCTCCTGTGCCAGCTATGAAGACGCAAATACATTTGCGTCCACCGTTAACTTGTCCTCTTTCAGATCCACCATGAATGGATTATATAGTCCGTTCCTAAGTATGCTATGCCACCGTCTTTTTGTAGTGCACTTTTCGTATTTTTCCTGCTCTAGCAAGAGTAGGCCCTGAATTCCTGCCATCTGAACCTCTTTTGTGGCTCCTGACTCTGCCCAGGCTACCTCTGTACTCGTGAACTCTGTCCTACTTTCAGCGCGGCCCCTCGCGCTCAGCTCAAGCCTGCTTTCTGCCAAGACTGACTATAACCTTCGAGTTATCTGTTCCGCTCCTCGAGAATACATTCCTGCCTACTAGATCCTGTAAACATCCTCTCCAGCTGCAGAGCCAAAAGGCCGACCTGTCTTAATGCAAGTAATTCATAGCCTCTGTTGCCATGCTTCCATGGAAGGCCCCGTGCCCCACGCTTCACATGTAGACACTCAGGCGCTTATACACGCATCCACAGTTAGCATAGAATAGCTTCTGCCCTAGAGACCTTTCCGCCCAGATAGTATAGTTCCTAAACACCAGATATCAGATATGATAGAAGTACAAGTTGATCTGACATGCCAGACTTCTGTCTCTTTCCGTCAGTGTAAATGTCAAGTCCCCTGCACCCCGTCAATCACACGTCATGCAGCTGCGCGCGCATCCAAGCTTCCGATTTCTGCTGACATTGCAACATTCTGTTAGCACCACCCCTTGGTGCCACCCACTTGCGTCACCTATCAGTGACGTTTCTAGCACACACCTCTGGTTCACGCCTAGTTTACGCCTCTTGATGATGTACTAGTACCACGTGTATACTGTTATCTTGTCTTCTCTCAGCTGTTACGCCTCTTACATTGATTCCTATGGTGTAAATCAAGTATATAAGCTATGTATTATCAATAAAGTTCAGCGCGCTCATCTATCCCTTCTGACACCCCTGTGGTGGTCAGAACATGATATCCTGATTCCTTTATGAGGAATAAAACCCTTAGAAACTCTAACACCACGGACTCTGTTTTCTTTCATTCCGATTGAGTTATTATTGATTAAGTACTTACCTGCATAGAAATTAAGAGAGTAAATTAATTATTTACGTCATTTTGGCGCCCGAATAGGGACCCCTCCCCCACCTCACGCGCCGGTTGGTGCGTTGCAAACTCTGTCCCCTGCCATCAGTTAGACGGAACACACGTGTACTGGCAGGATTTCCTGCATCTCCCTCTGACCCACGGAGGTGACGAAGACTGCGATCAGTGCCCAGACGAGGCGGTGAGGAGTGCGGAGGATCCCGACCAGAGCCCAGCCGAAAGAAGCAAGGTCCGAGGTGTGAAGAGGCCCACCAGTTTTCCGAAGTTTTCCGAAGTTTTCCGAAGTTTTCCGAAGTTTTCCGAAGTTCCGAGTCGAGTCCAGTCGAGTTTTCCGAGGCCTTCTGTTTCCGTGCTTCCCGGTGAGTACCATTGCTGGGTCGTATCTAGACGGGTTTGGGTACGCAAGTCCGGTCTGCACTGTTTTTAGGCAGTGTATCTGTACTGTTTAGCAGTATATCAAGTATTCCGAATTTCTGCACTGTTACACCGGTGTATCCGTACTGTTGAGCAGTACATACAGTATAGGGGGTAGTCATCTATGTTTTCAATGTTTTTATGTGATTAATGTTGTGGTATGAATGTGATTGTTTAAAACGTGTATTATTGTGTTTCTCGTATAATCTAGCTGTCAGGAGTATTAAGGAAAAAGATCTAGCGTTCAGTAATAAGTAAACAAGATGCCGTTCTTCAACAAGTTAAAACAGATAGGAACTAGGAAAGGGTTACTGGAGGAAGAAATTCCTATCCCCCCTAGGGACACTCCAGGCAATTTTATGTACCAAAAACACGGCATAGATGCCATATTATATCTAGATTTATGGGCCGATTACACCAAACACCTAGACGAAAGACACAGATGGCCTGTTACCGGAACGTGGGATGCAGCCACAGCATGCCCAGACACAGCCCATTGCCGCAACTCGGCAAGTATCACAACAGATGTACCAGTATGGCCAGGCGGCATATCCAGATTATCAGCGTTATACATGAAACAGCCTAGGGAAGGACAGTGATTTGCCTCTTATTGAAATTCCTGTAGATCAAGAAGGTCCTTATGTACACAGTCACGTATTAGGAAAAGACAGAAAGTTTTTAATTGACACAGGGGCAAGTCGCACTACCATAAGTCACAATGAAGTCCCAGGGGCACCCCTCTCAGGCTCACAGAATGTTTCCCTTGGTTTTTCAGGACAGCCTATTGTAAATGAAGTATCGGAACCAGTACCATTAGCTGTAGGTTCATTATCTCGAGTTACAGATTTGTTGCTTACGAAATCATGTCCAGAAAATCTGTTAGGAATTAAAACACTGAAGGCTCTAGGAGCTATAATATGCTGTTCCCCGGAGGGAGTCAGACTCTTTCTACGGGATTTCAAGGGTCATTATGTTCTCCGTGACTTTGATGTCAGATTGAAAAATGTACCAGATCACTTATGGGCAAAAGGCCCAGCTGATGTAGGTTGTATGCATATCACTCCATATCGTGTTACACTCAAGACAGGAGTTGTTTTACCCAGAATCAGGCAATACAAGTTACCACCCGATGCTGTAGTGGCTTTACTGAAAATAATTGAAGAGCTTATTGCCCAGGGAGTGGTCGTAGAGACCGACTCCAATATCTGTAATTCACCCATCATTCCAATTCTTAAACGTACAGACCGCAATGCACCGCCAGTATATCGGCTGGTGATTGACCTTCGAGAACTGAACAAATGTATTGTACCACAGTATCCTGTGGTCCCCGATATCTCCTCCCTATTGACTGCTATTGATTCAGAAGCAACGTTCTTTACTGTAATCGATCTCAAGAACGCTTTCTTCAGTGTACCTATTGACCCAGAGAGCCAATATCTCTTCGGATTCAGTTTAAATGGACGAAGTTTCAAATTTTCCCGCGCACCTCAAGGATTTACAGAAAGCCCCAGCATCTATAGTCAAGCACTGAAAAGACAACTAGATTGTATCCAAATGCCAGTTAATACCGCTTTACTGCAATACGTCGATGATCTACTGATCACCGCGCGAAGTGAGCCCGAATGTGAACAAGCATCTCTGACAGTTTTGCATTTCCTGGCCGACAAGGGACACAAGGTGTCCCCTTCGAAGCTACAATTCTGTGTTCAGCAAGTTGTGTACTTGGGTCACTTGCTGTCCAAAGTGGGGAGACAGCTCACTCCCGATCGCATTCAGTTAATTATAAATATGCCACGACCCCAGACACAAAAGGAAGTGCGGGCCTTCATAGGCCTCACCTCGTACTGCAGACAATGGATTCCTCAATATGCATTTCTAGCTAAACCACTCATCCAGTTAACGACACAGGAGGCAGCGACTTCGACTGTCCTCCCTTGGACTCAGGAACATACACAAGCCTTTGAGGAATTAAAGAAAGCTTTATGCCAAGCGCCAGTTTTAGCAACACCATGTTACAGCAAACCGTTTACACTTTTTGTTACAGAACGTGACGGTACAGCGTTGTCTGTCCTCACTCAAGATCAAGCAGGTTCACATAAGCCTTGCGCTTATTTTTCAAGTACATTGGATTCAGTAGCACAGGCACTCCCTGCATGTTTAAAGTCAGTAGCAGCAACAGCGTTAGCAATCAGACAAAGCGATTCAATTGTTTTAGGTCATCAGTTAACAGTACAAGTTCCACATTCTGTAGAGGTTCTGTTAAACAGAACCCAGACTCAGCACTTGACTATAGCACGACTGACAGGTTACGAATTGACATTATTCCAGCCACACATAGAAATCAGACGCTGCAGTATCCTGAACCCAGCAACACTGTTACCTACAGTTATGATAGATCCAGCTCCACATGATTGCATAGAAATCATTAATGCAGTAACAAAGCCCAGACGAGATTTAACAGATGTTCCATTGACAAATCCAGACCTGACACTTTATGTGGATGGTTCATGTATGAGAACAAGTACAGGAGAGTTAGTGGCCGCGTATGCAGTGACCACTGAAACTGAAGTTAAAGAAACACACCGTATTGATACATTGTCTGCTCAAGCGGCAGAGCTCATCGCTCTGACCCGAGCCTGTATTCTAGCCAAAAACAGAAATGTCAACATATACACTGATTCCCGTTATGCGTTCGGAGTCGTACACGACTTCGGCATGCTCTGGCAAGAACGAGGTTTTCTGACCTCTCATGGTACAAAGATACAGCATGGTCCTCTCATTCAAGCACTGTTAGAAGCAATACATCTGCCTTCAACCATATCAGTCATGAAGTGTAAAGCACACACTAAAGCCACAGATTCTGTTTCCCAGGGTAACGACCTGGCAGATCAGACAGCAAAACATACAGCACTGACTCACACTCAGACAACCGACACAACAAAGACAACAGATCCGACAAACTGTATGACAGTCAGAGATCCCACACTAGATGTTATTGACATTCAGACACATGCCACTCCAGAAGAAATAAAGAAATGGATCGAACTAGGAGGGATCCAGACAGATCAAGGTTGGATGACGAAGGGAAAATCTACATGGTTTCTCCCTGACTCTATGGTCCAAGTCATGATAAATACAGCACATAGTCCTGCACATCTAGGAGAGAAGGCAATGCTAGACAGTTTGCAAAATCTCTGGAACAATAAACACTTACGAGCAGCAGCAAAACAGAAAGTGCGTACTTGCATGATCTGTTGTCAGTTCAATCCAGGTAAAAGCGTCCCTGTAGAGCAAGGTGGATTTCATCCTCCCGATCACCCTTTTGAAGTCCTCCAGATGGATTATATCCAAATGGACCGTTGTCGAGGATTTAAATATGTTCTCGTAGTTGTCTGTGCTCTGTCCCGCTGGACCGAAGCATACCCAGTCCCAGATTACACTGCTCCGACCACTGCCAAACAGTTGGTTCGTGAATTCTTCCCACGATACGGCATGCCTCGTGTCGTGTACTCAGATAACGGTCAGCCATTCTCATCCGAATTAATGAAACAAGTTTCCTTGTTACTGGGATACCAGTGGAAGTTCCATTGTGTCCGACATCCAGAAGCAGCAGGCCTTGTAGAAAGGCATAATCAGACATTAAAGATCCGCCTTGCCAAAATATGTCAGGAAAAAGGAGTCGACTGGATAGTCGCCCTGCCAGTGGCACTATTCTATATGAGAATGGTTGCCCATTCGAGATCAGGGCTATCCCCGTACGAGGTGGTCTTTGGAAGACCACCGAATATGTGGGGGACGCCCATTCCTAAAAAGATTACTGATGTTGATTCTAATATGTTGACAGATTACCTTGCCTCCTTGATGTCTGCACTCCAATCATGTCGTTCACAGGTTGCCGCAGCCTTCCCTGACAACACTGATGTGAAGCCGCATGACGTCCGCCCCGGGGATACTGTCCTCGTCCGCAACTTCGACAGGAAAAGTCCGTTGGAGCCCCGCTGGAAGTCTCCAAAGACCGTTCTTCTTACTACAAGGACCGCAGTCAAATTGGAAGGCAGAAAGGGGTGGGTCCACCTAAGCCATATCAAAACATTCCCAGGACTGAAACCGGAACAAGACACACCCACCCCCACCAAAGACTGTGTTACCAAAGACTTTACCGAATCGAAACGAGAAAAAACTCCTCAAGAACAATACCGCACGAAATTACGATCTAGCAAGTCAGACAGTTTAATTGTTTAAGTCCTCCCCTAGGTGAATCGGTTAAATAGTTTCTGACATGTATCCCCTAGATCGAGATAGAGAGAGAGAAGCAAAGAAACGTACATATTGCAAATCACTCCGTAGTCACTGCATAGTGACCCTAATAATAATGTTTATTCTCAGTGTTTTAATTATTATTGCTAGCATCTTATTACCTACCTACTATCCTATTTTCAAGCGTGAACAATCTGCTTACAATGTCTCTGCTGAACACACTTTTAGTGAGTTACCTCCTCATGAGCTTTCCTACAGACTCGCGCTGCGCAACAACACATTCATTAGTATGTTACATCATTCTCATCAAACTAACAATGCTACAAATTGCTGGATATGTGGCCGACTCCCTCCCTACCAGAATTACAAGGGAGCCCTGCCTCTCTTTCCGTACCCGTTCTCTCACAATGGCTCCTGCGGAGCATGGTTTAAGATAATTAATTCTTTAGATCCCGACATTGCTGTTTTCGATGGGGGTTGGGTTTGGGGAAACCTGAACTTGGTCCTACTAGACGTCTGTTACCCGGATAAGGAGGGACTCCCCACTAGAATAGGAACTGATCTAGAAAATGAAGTGTATGGATTAGGTAATTATACAATTAGCCTTATGATTCTTACTGTCGAATCCGAAGCCACACCAGTTCTACCTATTATGTCAGTACTGCCAGTCACTGGTGAATTATGTATCAAGAAGAAAGGTTCAGTACACTTAGGTCATAGTAAATGCACTACTGTGGTCGAATTCAGTGACCATGGAAAGTCATCTTTCAAAGCTATCAGTCATTCCTACTTTGTTTGTGGTCATACCGCATACATACGTCTACCTCCAGATTGGGATGGTACCTGCTACATTGCATTCCTTCTGCCACCTGTTTTTCTAGCTCCTCCTGATTACCACAGAAATAGCAATCTAGTAAAGAATAGACCCAGAAGAGATGTCCCACTTGTCGACTACACAGAAACAGCATGGGAACAGTACACCGATTTTAATAAAGGATTCTTTTTCTTTCTAGGACCTGTTCAGAATAGTAAATTAATACGCAGATTAACTAGAACACTTGAAGCCGTAGTAAATGAAACTGCCTCCGCCTTAGGTAACTTAACAGAAGAGCAGTCCGCTATGCGGGTTGTTGTCCTTCAGAATCGTCTTGTAATTGACGTCATCTTGGCAGATAGAGGTGGAGCCTGTAAGGTCATCGGGTCAAGCTGCTGTGTTTTCATTCCACAAAATGCACCATCTGTATATCAAGCTATCACCCGTCTTCATAATATTGCAAATCAGATACATCAGAATCCAGGCACCTGGACTTGGTCCGGTTGGTTCTGGACAACGTTAACAGCTTGGGGATGGAAGATCCTATCCTTCCTAGGCATTGGCCTAGTCCTAGTATTCAGTTGCTGCCTATGCCTGCAGTGCGGGCCAGCGATTTGTGGACTGTGTGCCACCTCTTGTATTGAACATTCCAGTTTTCACTCAAAACGTAACCGAAAGAAAGAAGAACAAATGATGTTACAAGAACAGACTGATCGATTCATGAGGATCGATATTTCATGAAGGGTCCGTAGGGAACAAGGAGGGAATGAGGAAAATTAAATTTTGGTCATGTTGTGTTCCCTAGCGCGTACCCCACCGACTCCATGTACCAGCTTAAAGTGCATGTAACTTCCCTCCTGTGCCAGCTATGAAGACGCAAATACATTTGCGTCCACCGTTAACTTGTCCTCTTTCAGATCCACCATGAATGGATTATATAGTCCGTTCCTAAGTATGCTATGCCACCGTCTTTTTGTAGTGCACTTTTCGTATTTTTCCTGCTCTAGCAAGAGTAGGCCCTGAATTCCTGCCATCTGAACCTCTTTTGTGGCTCCTGACTCTGCCCAGGCTACCTCTGTACTCGTGAACTCTGTCCTACTTTCAGCGCGGCCCCTCGCGCTCAGCTCAAGCCTGCTTTCTGCCAAGACTGACTATAACCTTCGAGTTATCTGTTCCGCTCCTCGAGAATACATTCCTGCCTACTAGATCCTGTAAACATCCTCTCCAGCTGCAGAGCCAAAAGGCCGACCTGTCGTAATGCAAGTAATTCATAGCCTCTGTTGCCATGCTTCCATGGAAGGCCCCGTGCCCCACGCTTCACATGTAGACACTCAGGCGCTTATACACGCATCCACAGTTAGCATAGAATAGCTTCTGCCCTAGAGACCTTTCCGCCCAGATAGTATAGTTCCTAAACACCAGATATCAGATATGATAGAAGTACAAGTTGATCTGACATGCCAGACTTCTGTCTCTTTCCGTCAGTGTAAATGTCAAGTCCCCTGCACCCCGTCAATCACACGTCATGCAGCTGCGCGCGCATCCAAGCTTCCGATTTCTGCTGACATTGCAACATTCTGTTAGCACCACCCCTTGGTGCCACCCACTTGCGTCACCTATCAGTGACGTTTCTAGCACACACCTCTGGTTCACGCCTAGTTTACGCCTCTTGATGATGTACTAGTACCACGTGTATACTGTTATCTTGTCTTCTCTCAGCTGTTACGCCTCTTACATTGATTCCTATGGTGTAAATCAAGTATATAAGCTATGTATTATCAATAAAGTTCAGCGCGCTCATCTATCCCTTCTGACACCCCTGTGGTGGTCAGAACATGATATCCTGATTCCTTTATGAGGAATAAAACCCTTAGAAACTCTAACACCACGGACTCTGTTTTCTTTCATTCCGATTGAGTTATTATTGATTAAGTACTTACCTGCATAGAAATTAAGAGAGTAAATTAATTATTTACGTCAAGCTGGTCCTCAAAGGCGCGCATAGCAAACAATATGATGATCATGTCAGGATGTATTATAGATACATTGATGATCTATTTTTTGTGTAGGATGGATCTGAAGAAGAGGCCAGAACATGGGTAGATGATTTGAACCAGAATGGTATTAACTTACATTTTACTTCTACCATTATCCCTAATCAGATAAACTTTTTAGACGTTCAAGTAAAGGTGGTAAATAACAAACTTGAGACCAAACTCTTCAGAAAGGAAACAGCCGGGAATTCTATTCTGCATTTTACGAGCTTCCATCCCCAGCATTTGATACGCAGCATCCCCTATGGGGAGATGCTGGGCATCAAACTAATTTGCAGTAACCCTGCGGATTTAGTTGAAGCTCAACTAGGCTGCAAACAAAGATTTTTAGCTAGAGGATACCCTCTTAAAATTATACAATCAGCCATAGACAAAACGCAGAAATTAGATAGAAACACTCTATTGATCCCAAAAAAGATTAGAGAACTTATTGATATGACTGTTGGCAATCCAGATACTGTGAGACTAATAATACCCTTTAGCTCACAGCAAAAATAAATATCTAAAACTATAAATAACAATTGGGCACTAGTAAGGAGTGACCCAATAATAGGAGCCAAACTGCCAGCCAGACCCAGTATAACCTTTAGAAGGGCACCATCAATGTATGGGGATCTGGTCTCCAACAATCCTAAAGTATCTCCAACAAGTGACTGGCCAACTAAAACCAATGGCTTTGTCAAATGTAGGTCTTGTAAGGCGTGGTAATACGGCACAAATAAAAAAAGTTACTGTACCGCTTTCAGTAGTAAAGAGATTAAAATCTCCAAACGCCTACACTGCAAGACGGAATACGCTATTTACGTCTTGGAATGTAGCTGTAAGATATGTGGGCAGCACGAAATTGCCAGTCAGCAAAAGAGTGTTGCAACACATACGGGCGATCAAAAATTGTGATCTGAGTTTCCCTGTCGCAGGACATTTTCGCGAGGTTCATGACAATAATTTAACCAACTTTTCATATTATGTCATTGACACCATCCCTAAAACCAAAAAGGGAGGCGACAGAGAACAGGCAATGAGGAAATTGGAGACACGGTACATACTTAATTTTAACAGCAAAAATCCTGGAGGCCTCAATAACACGGAGGACCTACACAAATGTTTATGAGTCCCCAGTACCCCACTCAGATTTGAAACCGCGAATCCTTTTCTGCGCTTTGCCTTCTGACTATTAATTAGACATGCTTTTTGTTAACCAACATATGAATTTTCCATATTAATCTAATGTATATAATCAAATGAAATTATCCACTGAAGCTTCTTTTTTTCTCTATATTGATGATCATTTTCATGTTTTAAATATTTTTAATAGTCTTACACTTTATGCACTTTAAATCACGGGTCATGGGGTCTTTTTTGTTTAATTACATGTCTAAAACTTAAATGGTTATCATGGTTATCATCTAGAATGAAATTAGCGTTTGAAATAATGCATTTATGCGGGTATTATATAATACATGAAATGTTCTTTATCAGTCAAATTCACGGAATGTTTACAGGATCTATGCATCAATTTTATTGATCTGATATATTTAAAGCTCCTTTTACCAATGGAGATTTTATATATTTATTAAGATTTAAATCTGTTTTTTGTATTGTAAATAGATATTGAGTTTAATTTTGAGATTGTTGACTTCATGTAAAAACCATGAAAGTGAATTTATCTGAACTATTTGATCATTTTCAAATGCGCTACATCGCTATTTCATATGTGTTATTAGCATATACCGATATACAGATACCTAAGTGTTTTCTTCATGTCTATTATTCACCTTAATCACGTGCAAAATGGTGCAGCTTTATAATTGGTCCAGAATCAAACTACAGTTGTCATGTGATCAAGCCACTGTGGTGGTGAAACGCGTAATGGCCGACGAGAAATAAACTAAAGTTTTGGCAATGAAATTGGGTCTGTATCTGCTTACCGAGGAGACGAGAGGTGGTGTGTGGCATATATATATATATATATATATATATATATATATATATATATATATATATATATATATATATATATATATATATATATATATATATATATATATATATTACCTACTGGCAGTCGCCAGTAGGTAGTTATAGTTAGGAACTAGTCACCATAGGAAATCCACAACATTCTATTTTGAATAACTTTAGCGCTGGTCAACAAATCTTCGCAAAATGACCTACTCCGCTCCGCTCCTTCCCTGAAAGTTTGGGGGTGATTCATTAAGCGGGGGATGAGAAAAAAGAGGGGTCCCAAAACATGTTTTCCCCATGCAATTTTCCATAGGGACCTTTAAGTGAGGCTACAACCCGAACTGCCAAACGGAATTACACCAAATTTGGCAAAAAGGTAGAGTTTGGTTCGCAGATTACGCTTTTTCTTAAATGGTGTAAATCCGTTCAGTAGTTTCTTAGAAAATCAAAAGTAAAATCATAGATATATCTGTAGACGAAGTACCATAAGCATACAGTACGCGTACCTTCCCAAGCACAAGCTTTATGCTAATTGGCTGTCAACACTCCAAACCAGGAAATGTTGGTAGTCATCTTGTGCCTCAGTAGAACCGAGGCACAAGAAAGCAGCAAAAGAAACGCGAAAAACACGCAAAGGGGGCAGGGTAGAAACACCCTGACCCCCTAGGCCTGCTCAGAGGGTCCCATAAGGACTTCCAAGGCCCAAACAAATTATTAATATTTTTTTAAAAATCGCAGGATACACGTAGGTACGCGTACCCCATGGGAAAAAAAACCTGGTCTGCTTTTTTTTCTAATTAGCCCCCGGGAGGACCAAATCCCAGGGGCTTTATAAAAAAAAGTATAGGGGGGCCAATCCCCCCACCACCACCCCCGGGGCAAAGTAAGTATAATAGCAGGGGCACAGTGCCCCCCGCAGCCTCGGGAACCGCCATTCCCCGGGGCTTGGATATGAATATTGGGGGGCTTCTAAGGCCCACCGAGTCCCAGGACAGCCACCCCCGGGGCACTAATATTTAAAATAGGGGGTCCGTGACGGACAGACCAGCCCCGGGGTCCACCACCTGGAGCCCTTGATGGCCCTGGGGACCGACACCCCCCAGGGCCAGCTCCTGCAGTGTCCCGTGTGCTTACCCCCCGGACACTGCTTTTCGCTATGGGAGGGCGGTGGCCTCTCGGCTCCCACCCTACCATAGCAAACTGCTTTGGTTTTTGAAAGAGAGAGCAGGAAACCTGTTCTCTCTTCCAAAAACCAAAGCGGATTGCTTTTCTGCATGGGGAACAGCATGTTAGCTGCTCCCCATGCAGAAAAGCATTGCCGGATGCGGGGAGCTGGCAGGGACCGTGGGGGGCTTGGGGCCCCCCATGGCCCCCAACGAGGAGGGCCAGGCCCCCATATGGGGTCCCCGGGGCCAGAAGTGGCCCAGGAGGGGGCCACGCGGCCCCCTCCCAAAAAATATAAATAAAAATAAATAAAATGGCCGTCCCCGGGGGATGGGTACCCGGGGGCCAAAAGTGGCCACAAGCTCTGCCCCCCTCCTAATTAAAAATAAAATAAAAAAAGGCCCATGCTCCGGGGGATGAGGTCCCCGGGCAGAGTATGGCCTTGGGAGGGGGCCATGCGGCCCCCTTCCCATTTTTTTTAAAATAAAAATTGGGGGCAGGCCCTGGGCGATGGGACCCTTAGGGCCAAAAAAAAAAGAAAAAGAAGGGGGGCTACACAGCCCCCCTTCTTAAAAGTATTTTTTTTACGGGATCGGGAGGAGGCCACGCCCCTTCCCTGCACCTCTCTGCAAACGCGCCCCATGGCTCAGTAGGCAAGGGGAATTAGTTCCCCCTCTGCAAACGTGCCAGGGGGCTGCATTGAAAAGAGGTGTAAAAAGGGGCATGGCCTCATTACACCTCTCTGCAACGCAGCCTCCTGGCGCATACTGGAGGTTCCTGGTGGGCTAGTTGGCCCCCAGGGATCCCCAGTTTGCAAGGGGAATTAGTTCCCCTTCTGCAAACGCCCCGGGGCTGCGTTACAGAGAGGTGTAAAAAGGGGCATGGCCTCATTACACCTCTCTGCAACACAGCCCCCTGGCGCATACTGGAGGTTCCAGGTGGGCTAGTTGGCCCCCATGGACCCCCAGTATGCAAGAGGACTTAATCCCCCAACTTAGAACGCGCAACGGGGCACGTTTGCACAGTGGTGAAGGTAGGGAGCGGGGCTTGAGGTGATATGTGTGCAAACATGCCCTGTCCAGAGGTCCCCTAGGGGCCAATTAGTCCAACAGGTACCTCCAGTAAGCGCCACGGAGCTGCGTTGCAGAGTGTTGTAAAAAGGGGGCGTGCCCTCTGAACACCTCTCTGCAACGCAGCTCCCTGTCGCATACTGGAGGTACCTGGTGGCCTAGTTGGCTCCCAGGGGACCTCAGGATTGAAGAATAATTAATTTCCCAACCTAAAACGCGCCACAGGGCGTGTTTGCACACATTTTACCTCAGGCCCCACCCCCTTCCTTCACTATTGAGCAAAATATTACTCTAAAATCAGCCGAACTACGAATTCCGATTTACTCACCTGTTATAACGAGACATCAGCGCTGCATCTTTGAACCCAGTACGGACCCTGAAAAGTAAATCTAAGCGTACTTACCAGTAACTTGTATTTCCTTCCATAGGAATCTATTGTGTGGTTTTCACCAGAAAAGTTTCTAAGTGTCTATTTTTGAAACATACAAATATTCCTCTAAAATCAGCCGAACTACGAATTCCGATTTACTCACCTGTTATCAGGAGAGACCTCACTGCTGCATCTTTCAGCCCACTACTGATCCTGAAAAGTAATTCTAACCATACTTACAGTAACTTGAATTTCCTTCCATAGGCTAACATTGAATGGTTTCACCTGGAAATTCATCTGTGTATGGAGTTTTGGAACTTTAAAAAAAACCTCTAAAATCAGCCGAACTACGAATTCCGATTTACTCACCTGTTATCAGGAGAGACCTCAGTGCTGCATCTTTCAGCTCACTACTGTTCCTGAAAAGTAATTTTAACCGTACTTACCAGTAACTTGAATTTCCTTCCATATGATATCATTGCCTGCTATATAAAATATATATTAAATAAAAAAAATAGTACAATTTCAATATTTTTAGAAACTTTTTTAGCAATTTATATTCAAAATATGTAATGTAATTTAAAAAATAAAATATCTAAAAATAAATACTTTAAAACAATGTAGTAAATCAGTATATAAAAATATAATAATTAATACATTTAAAAATTATCATTTACAAAACCTTTGAAATTCAGTGAAAAAAACATAGGTTTCAGCCACGTTATAGTTAGGAATTAGCATTTAAAAAACCTTAGAAATTCACTGAAAAAACATAGGTTTCAGCCACGTTATAGTTAGGAATTAGCATTTAAAAAAACCTTAGAAATTCACTGAAAAAACTATAGGTTTCACACATGTTATAGTTAGCTGGACATTTCACTCATACAAAACAATTGAAATTTCCCCGTTATAGTTAGTTCAGTTAACTATAACTCGTTCGCCCGCAATGCACTGCTGATGACGTCACATATTACATCGCTCATGACATGGTCAGTGACATCACTCATGACATCATTGATGACATCTCAAATCACATCACTCATGACACCACTGATGACATCATCCAATGAATGTGTGTCTTTCTGAACAATAAATATGTTTTTATATATGTATATCTAAAGGTCGATGGAAGAATAAATGGGTAAATAAGTGTCTAAGGGGCCTATTAGGATGGCGCCTCCGAAGACCTCTCAGCAATCCCACTGTATTTGACTTACTGGATGTAGCAGGAAGGCTTGTTGGCCCCCAAGGACCCTCAGCAGCCAAGGGAACTTCATCTCCCAGCCAGTAGTGTGCCAAGAGGAGTGTTCACAAAGTGGTGAAGAAAGGGTATGTGGCTTGCAATGACCTCTCAGCAATCGGGCTCTGTGGGACCTACTGGAGGTAAAATGAAAGGTTCTTGGCCCCCAAAGATACTCAGCATCCAAGGGGACTTCATCCCTCAACAAATAGTGAACCAAGAGGCATGTTTGCTGAGTTCTGGAAAAAGGGGGCGGGCCTCCAACCAGCTCACAGCAATCCCACTGTGTGGGACTTACTAGAAGTAGCAGGATGAGTTCTTAAACCCGCCTAAGACCCTCAGCATCCAAGGGGACTTCATCTCCAAGCCAGTAGTGTGCCAGGTTGCATGTTTGCAGAGTGGTGGGGAAAGGGGCGGGCCTCCAACCAGCTCACAGCAATCATGCTGAGTGGGACTCACAGGAGGCATCAGGAGGACTTGGTGGCCCCCAAGGACCCTCATCAGTCAAGGGGACCATCCCCCAAAAAGTCACGTGCCAGGAGTCATGTTTGCAGAGTGATGTAGAAAGTGGCATGGCCTGTGACAACATCTCAGCAATCACACAGATTGGGACTTACTGGAGATAACAGGAGGGTTTGTTGGACTCCAAAGACCTTCAACATCCAAGAGGACTTTATCCCCAACTAGTAGTGTTTGCTGAGTGGTGCTGAAAGGGGGCCAATTTAAGTCCCAGATACCCAATCCCCTGGGGTGAGGCCTTTTAGGAATGGGGTAGGTGGGCCATGTGACCCCCCTCCAGGCTGATTTCAGCCACCGGGACATGATCCCCAGGGCCCGGACTTAAAAAAAAGGACGGGGTTGTGCAGCCCCCCTCCCAGGGCCCATCCCCCAGGGACCAGCCATTTAGAGATGGAGAGGGGCTGTGTTGCCCTCTTCCCGGGCAGAATTTGGCCCTGGAGACTCCATTCCTAGTGGCACGGCCTCCATTTTGGGGCCTCTGGTTCTTTCTGGGTGCCCCGGAAACCCAGTGGCTTTTGTCGGAGGCCACGGAGGGATCCTGAAGGCCCCTGTGGTACCTCCCAGCGCCCCACCTCCTGCTGGAGTTGGCATTGCTTTCACACACAGGAAGCAGCTGGAAAGGCAGCTTGCTGTGTGTGAAAGCCATTTTGCTCCACTTCCAGCAAGCCAGACCATTTTCAATCCTCTCATTTGCTGGAAGCAAAGCATTTGCTGTGGCTTGGTGGCAGCAGTAAATTTCCAGCCAAACCACATCAACTATCTATGTCCCAGGGGTGGGCACCTCTAGACATAGCAGGAGCTGGCCCTGAGGGGTGTTGGTCCCCTGAGCCATCTATGGCTCCAGGGCCCCCATCCTTTGTTATTTGTAAGGCCTGCCCCGGGGAGGTGGCAGTCCCTGGGGCCAAGAACAGCCTGGAAGGGGTGATGCGCAGCCATCCTCCCAATTTTTTCAAAAGTAGTTGGCCCCGGGAGATGATGGTCCCCTCGACCCGGCGGGGGGGGGGGGTCCCTGAAGTACCCCAATATATCTTAAGTATAACCTTGGGAGGTGGTGGTCCCCATGGCATGAAGAAGCCCAGGAGGTCCTCTATTTATTTTTGGAATGTGGCCCCAGGGCATTAATTAGACCCAAGAGGAGGGGGCTGTTGCCCACCCTACTTCATTTACAAAATGTCCCCCAGACCTGGCGTACCTGTGGGCCGATTACTACAGATGTGCAGGAGCCTGCACTTATTTTATTTAAACTTTCCAGTGGGAGCCACAGATACAATGCAACTCCCGCCAATATTCTTTTTTTAAATTCTTTTTTGGCCCTGCGGGTTCTTGTGGGGGACTCCCCCCAGGAGGCCTAGGGTGTCAGGGTATTTCTTCTCCGCCCCCCCCCTTTAAAAAAAATATTTTTTCTGGGACCAAGATGGCTGCCAACAGTTCCTGGTTTGAAGTGTTGGGAGCCAATCATATCTCAGAACAAGATCGGAAGGGATCGTGGATTCTCCTCGTCCCTGTACATACAGTTACGTAATGGATTTGTACCAAATTACAAAAAGGCACTTTACTGAACCAACATCTACATGTCTTCCAAATTTGGTGTAATTTCATTCGGCAGTTCAGGCTGTAGCGGGTCTTAATTTCCTACGGGAAAACTCGTTTTGGGACCCCCCCTTTTATCCAAGCTCTTGCTTGGTGGAACTTTCAAGATGAAACTTAAAAGACCACAGCTAAAGTGAGCACAAACTAGTTTTGGGCCTCCACTCGCACATCCGGCTTGTCAATCCTCCATAGATGCCTCCACATTGAGACTCTATGATTCGGAGCTCCATAGCCCCAACTTTCCGGGTGGTGCATCTCCCGCGGCTGGGAGGCCGCGTATAAATCAAGCCGAAGTGTTGAAACTGCACCACTGGTCATTCACTGGAATAAAAAAGCACACACAGAAAGAGAGCTGTGCTGGACACTTATTTCAAAGGTCGAACGGGATCCTCGAGGAGGCGACCAGGATGCAAAATTATCCCAAAGAGAGGCAATGCTTATCATGAAATTTGACACGGCTGTGTCAGGTTTGAATGAATTATCTGAACTGTTATAAAGGGCTTCAGTCTCCAGTTTTTTCCACCCCTATATTAGGAAAGTAAGCGCGTGCCGCTTGATAGACTGCATTAGAATCATGTTCATGAATCCCCCTTCTCTGCGTGCTACTGAGAACACCTAGGTCTCACACGCTTGTTTAAAAACATTTAATCATCAAAGTTGATAGGAGTTTCATTCATAATTGCCCTGTGGTACTATTGGATAAGGGCGGGGCATTGCCTTGATGTTTGCCGCCAACTTGTGTAACAGAAGTGGACGCTTTTGCCTTTTTGTTGAAAACGAGGATTTAATTTGGACAACAAGTCCCAGAATGCCAAGCGAATACGGAAGGAATGTTAGAGCAGTAGAGACGTTCATCTTTCACGCTCTGAGAAAGTAACCCCTTGAACCATTGAGGAGATCACTCCATTGAATTTGGTAAGCTCTCTAGGGGTAAGGCAGCGGAGAATACAATGTAGTCCTTGGATCAAAGGATATGCCGTCCGGTAATGCCGTATGCTTTTCTTTCCAGCGGTAGATTGTTGGAAATAACTTTACCTGCAACGCTAACCTCGGAGGACAAAGAGCCAGCGTCCTTCCGCGCTCGAGGTATGTAGAACAATAACCATATTCTTTAAAATGGAAAACACAAACAAACCCTTTCCACATGGCAATTGTTGATATATGCATCACCTCCTTCAACAGTGCGGTATGTGAGAAGTGGGAGAAGCAATCTCCATGAAATATCATCCAATTTCCGAGTAAGTGCAGACGGTTTTGAGGGCTAATGGATTCTCTAGGGCACTGACCCAATGCAATGACAGAGGTTTTTCCCTTTTTTTTGCTCTCCCTTCTCTAGTTGTTTTGAAAGAGTGTACCAGTCTTGAAATTTAGATCTTCTGGCGCATATCAAACCGGTAAGAGACTGCGAGAGGTTGCTGATGAAGTGTGTAGCACAGGTCATTTTTGATTTTAAGCTAAAAATTCCCCTTTTTCTTCTTTTCCACAGTGTTTCTTGGTCCTGATGAGAACCCTGAAAGTTTGATGGTTCGAAATGCGTAGACCTTTTTTTGTTTTACCAGACAATTGTATACTTAAAGTGTTTGAGCTGTGTTATGCACATTTAGGAAATTGCTGTACAATATTGTAAATTTATATGAGGAAACAGTGTGCACAACGAATTTAGGCATCAGCTTTCACTTTGTTTGGTTCTTTACGCTAGGGTCCCTCTCTAGTTGTGAGTTTACATAGAGTGGCCCTATGAACAGTTACATTGTTGTATGTCGAGTGTTTGTGACGGATGAATGAGGGATTGGCTTTGAATGTATCTGTTTGGTGATGTGTGTAAGGTAGTGTGATTTCTGTTAAATTTTCTTTATTGTTTAGTACACAGAAGTGTTTTGTTATTATATCTTGTTGTGGAAACGGTCTATATATTGTCTAATGTTGAAAAAGATTTTGGTGTTCTTTTCAAATTAATAAGTTCAAAAGAACAGGTGCTATGAAAATAAAAGCTATTAATTAGCCCATGGTCGTATGGATTTTTGATACTGCGCCATTGTCCAAAGTAGGGAGAATTGTGTATCAGTATTGGCATTTGGTTTGTTTTCTTGGTCAAAAGGGCTCAGCCTTACTGATTTAGAGCCACACCCATTGCTGTTAACTAGCGTATAAATCAAAGCTCCAAGGTTCCCACCTGTTGGAGACACACTCTGACATCCACTGCAGCAACCTTCATCACGGAGTCTCAATATGGAGGCATCCATGGAGGATTGACAAGCTGGATGTGTGAGTGGAGGCCCATTGGTGGGCTTGAAATATTCCAGACAGCGGCACATAACTGAAGCACACGCTACAAGACCCTCAAACCAATGCTGACTCATTCGAGTCGCCCATTGGAGGGCTCATATTTTCAAGTGGGAGGTGTGGCCTCTATGCCAAAATGACTGTCGCACCGCTGAAGAGTGCAATTAGCACAAAACGCATCCGGCGTGAATCGACAGACATACTGTAAACTGGATCCGCCCGCCGATCCGGCTTTTACCTCATGGAGGTTGCTGCAGTGGATGTCAGAGTGCATCTCCAACAGGTGGGAACCTTGGAGCTTTGATATATATATCTACATTGCAGCCCATTGCGGCGCCCACTAGAGGGCAATAATTGTTACATAAGGAGCAACAACTTGGTTCGTGTGTATTTGCGCAGCCCCCAGATGCTTGCAGCTCCTCCTCAGAAGAAGGCCAAAGATTGGCCGAAATGCATTAGGAACAACTGAGCTTGCAAAGAGAAAAATTAAACCTGGCAATCTTACTGCATTATGTGTGGCTCATTCTTTCCTTCGTGGGGAGGTTGTTGAAATATATATATATATATAGTGTTCGACAGCAAATGGCCGAATGGCCTTAACAATACTGAAGATTTTTACAATTTCCTGTAAAAAAACTACGAACTCTTTATATTTGTCTGTTATGATTCATTTGCCCCTCTCCTAGCAGTAGCCGTATGGTATATTTTGAAGTCGGTCTCTGTCAGGCATACCTCTCCAATTTCAATGAGTAGTCAGGTTCCCTGTTGCTCATTAAGACATGGTGGATTTGGCCATGTACTTACTCTCTAGAATTTAGTGAATTGATAGATAGTCAGGTTCCCTGTTATCTATCAGGGTTTTGATACCTATGACTATTGGCACTTTATTATGTACACTAATATGAATTGGTTTCATAATTCTGTGTCATTTTTCTATTTGCGTCGCCTTTTTACCATTTTAAGATCAATGGTTTGTTTACTCTTCCCTCTTTTTATCCACATTTTATCACTATTTAATTCTTATATACATTGTCTGATATGTTCTTTTAGGATAATAACATTATGAAATCAATGTTTTTAGAAATGCATTTTTAGTATGAAAAATAGTTCCTGATTTTATGACGGGTAACTGATTGTTTTTTCATAGTGCATTCTCTTATATTCAATAACATGTATTTCAATGTCTTTTAGAATATACAGCTTGCACTTTATTTTTAGCCTCTTTGCACACTAGGCAGAGTTGTCCTAGCTTTTTTTGGTTGTTATTATTATAATACCGTTTGGCCCTATATTTGTTGACATAATTCAACTTTACCCTGACATGATGTTTATACATGTCAGTAAACAGACTTACGCTATCTACAGTTGATATGTATGATAATGTCATAATAATTAATGTTTACACGTTTTACTGGATTTAACCAGTTATGTGATCAATTTATGGAATTTATTCCGAGATTGTTTTTTTTTTGTATAAAACATTTATATCAGTGTATACATTATGCCTTTATGCAGGAAATGATATGTTATAACCTCTTTTATGTATATTGACGATGATAGTCTGTTTTCCCTATCAAGTTGGTCACATGACCATTCAGGGATGAGGGCTATAGGCGGGGCACTTAAGCACTTTAAAAGCACAACAAAATTCACTAATACCTTGCATGTGAACAAGAGCTGCAAAGCCCGAAACACGTCATGGTTGGTTGGTCAAGGGAAAAACTGGAAAAATAAAAAACTTACCTGGAAAAGCTGTGGTCTGTCTCCTGCTTCGCCGGTCCTGTGGGATTGGAGGTGGTATTGTGGAGTTCCTGTCTATATATATATATATATATATATATATATATATATATATATATATATATATCAATGCTCGAAGGTGTCCACCTTTGAGTAGCACGCGAACAGCAGCTTGGTTTATGTATAGGTGAGGGCGGGGATCCACTCGTAGACACCGCTCCGTACGGGATCTGCCCGACAAGTTTCGAAGCTCCATTTGCTTCTCTTCAGGGGCTTTAACGGAAGCGGTGTGCGCAACCTGCCGACCCACTTCCCCATTTAATATATAACACACCCACCGATGGGAGGCTCAAATGAGACTGTGCATTCTGGGAAGTGTGGTCCGGGAAGCACACAATCAAGTCCTGTAGGGACTCCACAAGTGGGCCCGTCCTCGATTCCAAGTACGACTGCTGCTTCACTGTAGTGACCCCAGGGTACCGGGGTGGTGCATACTCCGCGGCTGGACGGCCGCGTATAAATCAATGCTCGAAGGTGTCCACCTTTGAGTAGCACGCGAACAGCAGCTTGGTTTATGTATAGGTGAGGGCGGGGATCCACTCGTAGACGCCGCTCCGTACGGGATCTGCCCGACGCGTTTCGAAGCTCCATTTGCTTCTCTTCAGGGGCTTTAACGGAAGCGGTGTATGCAACCTGCCGACCCACTTCCCCATTTAATATATAACACACCCACCGATGGGAGGCTCAAATGAGACTGTGCATTCTGGGAAGTGTGGTCCGGGAAGCACACAATCAAGTCCTGTATGGACTCCACAAGTGGGCCCGTCCTCGATTCCAAGTACGACTGCTGCTTCACTGTAGTGAACCCCAGGGTACCGGGGTGGTGCATACTCTGCGGCTGGACGGCCGCGTATAAATCAATGCTCGAAGGTGTCCACCTTTGAGTAGCACGCAAACAGCAGCTTGGTTTATGTATAGGTGAGGGCGGGGATCCACTCGTAGACGCCGCTCCGTACGGGATCTGCCCGACGCGTTTCGAAGCTCCATTTGCTTCTCTTCAGGGGCTTTAATGGAAGCAGTGTGCGCAACCTGCCGACCCACTTCCCCATTTAATATATAACACACCCACCGATGGGAGGCTCAAATAAGACTGTGCATTCTGGGAAGTGTGGTCCGGGAAGCACACAATCAAGTCCTGTATGGACTCCACAAGTGGGCCCGTCCTCGATTCCAAGTACGACTGCAGCTTCACTGTAGTGACCCCCAGGGTAGATCCATTACAGAGCGGCACCTGCAAGTTGATTCCCATCCTCACCTACACATAAATCAAGCTGCTGCTCATGTGCTACTCAAAGATGGACAACCTTGGAGCGATCATATATATATATATATATATATATATATATATATATATATATATATATATATATATATATATATATATATATATATATATATATATATATATATATATATATATATATATATATATGTATATGTAAATTATTTCTTAAAATTCTCACTGCTTCTACTGGATGCTCCCTTGCGCCCTTGGGTCTGGGCAAAGCAATGTCTCTCTGATGAGCTCTAATGAGAGTGAAACACATCTGTCAGGCACTGTGTTTATTCATTCCAGGTAGGATTGGATGGCATTAAGCAATCTAAAACTGCAATACTGTAACTGGAGTGATAAAAAGCTCTTGTCATTTTTCAGTTAGACATGGATGGCACTGTGCATATCCTATGCTGCTGCAAAACTGGTAGAAGACTTTTTCACTTTTCTATCTCAGTGTTTGCACTGAACTAAATCATATCCTCAAAAGGTGAGCTAGTAAACAGACATTTGAGGGTTCCTTACTTCCTTAATTCCTTTTTTGCATAATCTATGCAGCACTCTAAGCCTACACAGGAATTGCTTTATTGTCTAGGCCCGAGGTGAAAAGCTGGTTTGTGTTTACTTCTTGACACCGCATGCCACAAAAGTTATTTCTCCCTGCCTGCCTACAGCGTCTGATTATTCTTCTCTGCCTTCACAGTTCTTTCACTTGTCACCCATCTTTTCTCATCCTTTTCCTCCAGGTGCACACATTATATTTCCATTTCTGACCTCCCATCCTATACTTGCTTGCTTTTTGTATCCTCTCTACCTTCCTTCCCAATTGTTATCTTCAACTGTTACCAATGTATCACCTCCCTTTTAAAACTACAGGGCCTTATTTACAAATATTTAACACAGTGCTGCATGCCATTTGGCTGGTGCACAATTAGCTGCCATGGGCCAATACAGCCACCCTTGCACCATGGTGCAAGGAAGCCTGTGTCATGGGGATGATTATTTATGTGCCGGAAGGGACACTCTGAAATAGCATTTTTAAACTTCTTTGTGAGCTGCTTAATGCAGCATACATAGAAGTTAATAAACTGCATTGTTTTCAATGATAGTTTTTGTGCAGGAATGGACACCTTCCTGCACATAAACAATTACAAGAGTGGATTTCCTCAATCTATGTGTGCTGCAGAATTGCGCCTCCCTTTGCCTCCTCCGGGGAGGCGTAGCATTCAGACGCATTTCCCGGTTACGTATATTCGTAAATCTGGAAGTGTGTCAGGTTCCAAGGGTGTTGCGTGGAACATTCACAGCAACACCATGGAACGCCCCTTTCACGCAAAGTGCTGTGTGTAAAGGGACCGTGTTTACAAGGTCAGGAAAAGCCACACAGGGTGGCTTTTCGTGTCCTTGTAAATATGGGGCAACAAAATGCGCCGCTGGTGCATCACAGTAAGTGATGCACCAGCGGCACAGGCAGATTGTAAATAAGCCCCCCTGGTCTTTATTTTCATTTATTCCCCGCATTTGCCCACCCGTACATTGACCTGCAGGTCTCATTTGCTGTCTCCAATATTTGAACATGTTGCTGGCTTAATTACTTCTTTTTCAGCTTGAAATTCTAACTGAAGTGAAAACGTGCAGAACATCCATTTCAAACAAATTTACGAAAAGGGTTTTCTTGTATAGCTCACATTGCTGACTCTACCCCTTCTGGGCGTGTGGAAGACATATCCGGCCACATGCATCAAAGTTAGCATTTGCGATTTCTTAATTGCGAAAATTAAGGAATCGCAATTAAGAAATCGCAAATTGCTATGCATCAAAAAATCGCCAAGAGGCCCATAGTAATGAATGGGAAGGCATTCACAAATTGCGATTAGCATTTTGCGAATCGCAATTTGTGAATGCATTTTCAAGGGTGCAGAGGGGGGTCCAAAGGACCCCCCCCCCTGCACCACTAAAATGTAACTTTAAGTGCAAGTTTCACACACACATGTCCCAAGGACATGTGTGTGTGTGTAACATGAAACTTTCAAAAATGCATTTTTGTGCATTTTTGAAAGTTTTGGCAAATTAGCATGAAGGTCAACTTCATGTTAATTTACCCCTTCCTATTTGCGAATTCACAAATTAAAAATGATCTTGCATTGCATTTAAGAAATCTCAAATTCCGATTTCTTAAATGCAATCGCAATTTTAGAAATCGCAACATGATGCATCCCACATTTGAGAATTGCATTCGCAAACGGCCGAAAATTGCGATTCGCACCGTTTGCGAATGCAATTCTCAATGATGCATGTGGGCATACGGGTGTGGGATTGGGATCTGGTGAAAGGTGCCAATATAAGAGTATAAGCGTTTGCAGTCCTTTACAGTAATGTCAACCTTTCGCAACAAATTGAGATGAGAGTTCAAAATATGTCCATTTACTGCTGTTCCTCTCTGCTTAGTTTGTCTACTTGAGGTGTGGATTTTACTGGCTCTTTTGTGTCATGGGATATATAGTATGTAAGCAGCAAAACAGTGTTTAAGGAAGGATAAAAGTTCTGATTTCTAAGCTGTATATGATGCTTGTGGTGGGATGAGACGAATCAGGTCAATGAGTGTGAGGGCATTTAACATTTAATTAATTTAGGGTCACATTATAGAAGTGCCCTGGGACTAGGATCATGTGTTTTGAAGCCTCTCTTTGTACACGTTGATTGTGCTGCAGTTGCAGCTGGCATTCTGTGGACTCTTCCCTTTACCAATGGTGCAGACCTACATTATTTGTCTTCCACATAGTTTTACATAGAGCATACATATCTGGCAGGGTTTTAGACACTTTAGAAGAGAACCAGATTATCCTACACATCTTTTTAGGCACGAGGAGATCACATGATGTGCCCAGAATTGCTGGATGCTAAGGTCCTGATTGGAACCTGCATTCCTATTTCCAGGGTAGAGAAACGTTAGCCGCAAGGCCACATCCCCTCTGCACAGTTCCATCTGAGTAATATGAAGGGAGCTTTCTCCCTTGGGTGTTGGCTTCTTCAAACCTTTTTATATGTTTGCAGGTTTTATAATACAGGCAGAAGGGCAGCAAACATTGGCAGCACCCATAATTCTGGCTTTGATCTGATAATGCATGCCAACACCAGGCATGCACAAATACTCATACATTATTTGTGCTGTGTCTTTGTGCAGTCTGCCACTTTCTGTGCCTCCTACATCTAGGCCATCTTTTTACAGATCTTTATTTAACTCTCCAAGCTCGAACCGACGCGTTTCAGCCTAATTTCCTATATATATATAAATATGGAGTTAGGTATAGAAAATCTACACTTACTTACCTGTCAATATGTTTTCTCAATAGTTTGTCCTCGCAATTCTGTCTAACCGATACTGTGGGTTCGATATGTAGGGAGTACACCATAGAAAACACCTCCAGGCTTTACACATAAAGGGGCATATTATCAACAAATAGCAATATTTATCGCTATCTAGGCTTAGTGGCTATTTTTTCATCGTCGCGCATCACTGGAATTTATCGCTGAGATAACGTGCTATTAGCAACGTTTATCTCAAAAATAAAATTCCAGGCGATAGCGGCAAAATCCGTGAATATCGCTGAGAATACAGCGATATTCATGCATTATCGCTAACAGGGTCGTAGCCATTATATTCGCCTACCATTGGATATAATGGCTAGGAACTGGTCTGAGCAGGTGTTAGTTTTTGGAGATATTTGCGCTTAGCGCGAATATTTCCAACGCTACGCCTGTTTTGGTAATAGGCGATAGCGAGGTTAGCGACTGCTTTCAGTCGCTAACAGGTTCGGAACGCCCACTTTGCATGTCATTAGCGATAAATATCGCTGACATGCAAACCGGGCCCCAACCCGCTCGCTATCGCCTGCAAGCTGTCGCTAACAGCAGTTAGCGACAACTTGCTAATAGGGCGATAATTCCCTATCGCCACCCTTGATAATATGCCCCAAAGTGCTTCTAAATTGAAAATAGAAACATTTTAGAAAATGAAAGTGCCAATTTCAAAGTTATGCCTGCCAAAATATGTATTTCCACAAACAAATGTACATTTAAATATGGCACAATATTTTGATTTCTACAATATTCATGTTTTAGAGTAATAAATAAAAATACAAATGGACAATTAAGACTTACATAGAGAAAAAAGGAACTAGAAAGTGAATGATTTTCTAAGCATCACACCATGCAGTGAGTGGTCAAGGTCATATTAAAACGGATGTATGACGTTACAACGCATGCTTTTACCACGCATGCCTTTACAACGCGTTTTTTACAAGCATGCCTTTACAACGCATAGTGCTTTGGGGCGCTGGATAGTGAATAGTTTAATTTACTATTCCAACTCCAGTCCCCGTGGATAGTAGGGAAGGTGTTGGATAGTACATTAAACCTATTCTTTATCCTAGAGCGCCCCCCAGCGCAATGCGTTGTAATGGTTTGCGTTGTAAAAGTTGCGTCGTAATGGTAGTGCGTTGTAAAAGTTTCGTTGTAAAGGTTGTTTACCTATTAAAACTAGTCATGGGCGGAGTTCGCAGAGTTCTACTATGCAGAACTCCGCAAAGTGACCAAGGAACTCGACTGTACTACACCAAGTTCCGCAAGCAGCGGAGTGTGTTAGGTTGCGTAGTGTGTGCTGATTTTTGGCACCAGGTCAGCGAATGGCACCATGTGCAGCACAAGAGGGTGCTGCTTCTTTTTGCCACTCGAGTAGATGTTTTACTCAAGCTGCAGCTTCCTCAACACGAACGACAGGTTTCTCAAAGTGGCCATCCGCAACTACCTGCATTGAAAAATCTCGCTGGGAGTCAGACTAGCACTGCAATTTGGTGAACGAGGAAAAAACTGGCCCGTGGGGCACAGTTTTTCTGAACTCTGCATGCTCTGCAGAGAGCGGAACACTCAGTAAACTCCGAGAACAAAGCGGAGTTCACCGCCCAGGTCTAATTAAAAGGGTTGCCTGCTGCGTCCACTGCCAACAATTAAGCTTACTGTGCCTTTACCACTGTGACTTTGCATTAACCGCTTCGCTGCTCATGACGAGCTCAGCTCGTCATGAGGCACGGTTGAGCTGTGCTTATGACAAGCTGGGCTCGTCATGACTAAAGGGAACTCTGTGAATCCAGCACCGGGGGGAAAACCGCTAGCAGCCAAGGTGTTAAAAAAAACGAATGATATTCATGTGGGTCATAGGTACACAGACATTTTAAATTTTACATGAAGAGTATTTATAAAGCAAGGGTATGTCACATGAATGCTTATAAAGCAAAAGAATATGTAGAGCCAAGAACCATCTTGAAGAAACTATTGAGCAGACATTGTGCTCCTTTCTGATTTCCTACAATAATACAGTCAAGTAGCTGTGTTATCCTTTCATGCTGATAAATTCTTGTAAAAGCTTTGAATTCTGCACTTTGTTCTCAGCCAGAACAATGGCAAAAAAAATGTTGTTAGGAAGAGAACAAAGAATGAGTCAAATGAGTAGAAATCTAAAAGGGTTTCCAGGAATTATGTCAACACAATGTATAATTAGCAGAACAGTTTGACTACTGCACAGATATCTCATCACAGCATCTCCATTCTTACTTGGCCGCATGAAATAATACACTGTTGTTAGATTCCCAGAAATAAAATACATTTCTGACATGAGAATTTCAGCAGCATTCAAAAAATATAATATATTATAATTTGCCCTTCTGTTCAATATTACATTAGTGAAAACATTCTTTATGATCAATATTTCCCCCTCCACTATACATAATATGAGTAGGACCATATTACAACTGCATGTTTATCGTACGTTATGGGTTGTAAATAAACAACAGCTTTTTAAAATCTCTAACTCTGAACAAATCAGTTTTGTTCTTGGTTATTTTTGCTAAAGAACTAAAATGTAAATTTGATACTTGTATAGCGCACTACTCACCTGCAAGGGTCTCAAGGCGCTTGTACGAATTTCGCTGTGGAACCCTTCCTGGCTTTCCCTGTAAAGCGTCCACTCCTGGGCACCCCCAAGGTGGAGGCCAGGCATCCTTAGCGTTGTGGGGGCCCTTGTGGAGATTAAGCAAGCTATTGCCCAGAGCTGCAGAGTGGGACTCCATGATTGGAATAGGCACCGAGGCGAGAATTATCAGGTCTGTGGAATTTTGAGCCCAAGACCCACCAAGGCAGGGAATTGAATCCTGGTCCCGGTCTAGACCTCTGCATCAGGGTCTGCCGCTCTAACCATTGAGCCACACTACCATGTGCAATGGAAACTTCAGCAGACATCTCTTACCCATATGCTTACCAGCTTGGTATTTTAGAAATACATTTTGCACCCAGTCTAAACGGTGCATTACAATATTTTCAAGTCAAAAAGCATAATAGTAGCTAACTGAGGGAATTAAGCAGGCCTTGATTTAAAATCTCCACCTCTGATTTACAGATGAGGGGCAGATGGAGATCCAGCACTTTCCAGGTAACTGGGCGTGGTACCCATCTGCAAGTATTAACAGCTGGGGACACGGTTGAGTGACTTGTGGAAGAGTTACGTGGCATCCCATCTCAGCTTTGAGCTGCTAGTCGTGTCCAACGCTCCTTCTCCATGTTCCTTAGATATTCCCATGGGATTCTCCTTGTGACCTATCAGGTATGCAAAGCCAACCATAATGAAAACCCTCAGAAGTCCTAACATTCTGGGAGGGGCACAAGGTTCCCTGTTACCCGTGAATCTGGGGAATAGGGGAAATGTTTTGAGATCCCCTCATCTAAGTGCACATGCGCCCACAGGCATGCCCCACCCTCCATAGGAACCCCTAGAGATCATTCACACACTGTGGCACATGCAGAAGGGTGAGAGAAAGAAGATCCCTTGGGGTAAATCCTATTCAGGATAGACCTCAATGTTCACACACCACACACTCATATATATTTCATATCCACACCTACTTCCATTGGACCATATACAAAAGGGAAAGCAACAAAATATATAAAATATATATCACATGTATTTATTGTTTGTTTGTATACAAAATAGTATAATTAAAAAACATTAATTCATACAATTCATAGCACAAATGCAATTTCTTTTTTTTTAAAAGGGAGATATCAATACATTAAAAATCAATCTCTCAAAGCATGAAAACAGTAAGAGTAAAACACTAACAGCTAGACATAAAAATTGGTCTTAACATTCTACACCTCCGTCATAACACAATATTACAAGCCTGGGAATATGCCATCTGCAATTAGCCTTCTTTCACCAGTGCTAAAAGACAGGATAGTGTATCAAAATGTAGCGTTGATGCGTTTCAATTGTTTTTTATCTTATTAGTCCGTCTTTATCAAGACCTCTATTATTGAGTGGAGTGGTGTGGCTCACTGGTTAGAGGCGGCAGACCCGGAAGCAGAGAACAGCCCAGGACCAGGGTTCAATTCCTGATGCGGCAGGGTCGTGGACCAGGGTCAGCTGACTCGATAATTCTCGCCTCGTTGCCTACTCTAACCAGGGATCACACTCGGCAACTCTGGGCATTAGCTTGCCTCATCTCTACAACGGCCCCCCACATTCGCCGGGGATGCCTGGTTTCACCTTGGAGATACCCAGTAGGGACCATCTCACAGGGATAGCCAGGACGGGTTCCCCAGCGGTCCACAGCGCCACGACGCCTCAGGGCAGCAGTGCGCTTTACAAGAACACATACATTACATTACATTGTGTACTCTTTCTTATGTCGAAGGTGGCACATGCAGAAGCCTTAGGCCCAGTTATGTGAATCTGTTGCAGACTGCTCCATCTTACTTCCACCAGGCAGCCCTGCCATCAGTATCCGTAAGGCAATAGCGCTACCACGTGCTGAAGACTTAAACTACCCCACTACTACCCAAGGGTCTCCCAACTTAGGAGCTAAGTTTGCTGGTGAGTCTGGCAGTGAGGGCAGACAACTGGGCAGAGTACACACCATCGAAGTGAAACATTTGATGTAAGGTTATAGTGCACAAGTGTTCTCATTAAATTATTAAATTCATCCATTCAAAGTCTAAAACAAAGTCCTAGAGTCTACATTATACTCAGAAACGAGGCCGTCCGACACACGCAACAGGTTAAAAGGACATGATGTGGAGTTGAAAATAAATATTAAATCTGCACTTCCATTTATGCATTTGCCTTTCAAATTGGCCACAATATTTTTATACTTCATCACCAACATAAAAGATCACCACATTTACTGTAATTATAACTTTCTTTCCACTGTGAATAATTACAATATCTATGGATATAATAAAATCAAATATATATTTATGCACAGCACTATAGTGTACAAACGGAACTATTCTCATTTGATGAATGCAAAATGAGATACTCGAGGCATACTGACTAGCCCTTACACCACTTTTAGTGACGTTGAGATGGCAGTAGCGGTTTCAACTTATTTACAAGGCAGCATCAAGCCACTTAAACTATACTTAGCGTAAAAGGGGAGGGCAATGGGTCTCCCTTCCTGCACTTAAACAATCAAAATTAGTAATTGATATTTTGCAACTTCTGTGTGTGCTCTATTAAGCAGCACACATAAAAGTTGCAAAACGTAATTCAAAGATTGTTCATTTGCATGAAGGGAGACCTTCCTACACATAAACAATCTTCTCCTCAATGCAGACACCCTTGAACTATGGTGCAAGGCTAGCTGCATTGGCGCTTGGCTGCTAAGTTTAGAGTCAGCGCAGAGGGCAACGCAGGGCTGCACCATATTGTTGTATTTCTGAAGTGGCGGAGTGCAGCGTTAAGCCAGGAAGGCTAACGCCGTACTCCGTCACTTCATTGTAAATATGCCCCTCGGAGTCGAGAAAAGAAGATGTAATTCATTGAAGAAACATGAGACGCAAACGGTTGATGCCATTGAAGAACGACCACTGAGAAAGAACACTTCTAAACAAAGACTGGCTAAGAGACAAAAAGGATAAGAACTCGTTAAGGATATAGACATTCGAAACTTCAACAATTATGTTGCGGGACAGCATAAGAGCAAAACGTAATGGAAGTGCTTATTCCACAACTCAAATCTATTAGGATCCATTCTGAATTATTGTCTTTCAATGCTCTAGTTTCCTTCTATTATCCATCTGAAAGTTGTTTGAGAAAATCTATCTGTAAGGATTGTTTTAAAAATAAAAACAATATAAATGGAAATCAGCACAACAGCAGAGCACATTACTAGAGCAACAGGGTTAAAGGATAAACTTATAGCAGACTATTTCACCAGACAAATCATTCATAAACTTAACTAATGAGCAGTGAAGAACAAGAGACAGTCAGTTTTAGATCCTAGGTTGAACAAGAGGGAAGACAATGACAAAGTAAACACCCTTTTCTCTTGCGAAAAGTGTAGTGTTTGCAAATATGGAAACGGTATCAGCAAGAATGCTGACTGTGAAGCACAACATGTGATTTACCTTCTTACATTTTCATGAACTCTACAATTTGTTGGCATGACAAACTGGATGGCCAAATAAGCAACCTCAAATGCAAAAATAACAATTGATGGACAGAATGCAGAAAATGTCATACATTTACCCCAGTACATAGATCTGGGCCTAAATCCATCGTTTTTTTTTATCACCATACCATTCCAGTTTGAACCCAGCCATATGCAAATTAGTTTTAATTCAACAGGATTGTCTGGGCAAGATTTGATTCATCTGTTCCGTTCTGGAAAAAATTCCAATCACCCACTGATTTTTTCTTGTAGGGTGTTTATAATGATTTTTCTGACACTCCGTTTCAGAGAGTGAGTGAACAAAAACAACAGCCAACACGTGTTTCATCCCTTTACATGGCCGTCCGGCCTGGGGCTTCCTCAGGGCTGTACATACATGTAAGTGTAGTGAGATAGGAAAAAGAAGGAGGAAAGTGAGATTGGTAAGGGTATGTAGTAGCCAAAGAAAAGCAATAAAGTTAAGATAAAGCGTGAAAATGTGACATAAAAGGTGGGTAGGGGAAGGGGGCTATAAGCAAAGGGAGGGAAGGTACACACCGATAGTAGGATATGTATGTTATTAGAAAATTAAGGTTAAATTAATAAATGTCAGATATGGGAGACAGGCAGAGAGAAGGCAGAAGGAACGGTTTTAATATAGTCATACAAGGGGGAAAGAGGTTGGGATTTGATGGGACACACAGACAAGATCCGAGGTAGTTATTGAAGTAAAAGAGGCAGTGGGAGCAATTAGGGAAAGCAGAAAGGAGGAATGGTGAGCGTTTGGTTAGCAAAATTCAGATTGACATGGACATAATTCGAGTTTAGACAGATAAAACATTGTGCATAATAGAATGAATGCCAGGTGATAAAGTTTGCGTTTAGTATCATGGATCGCTAAAAAAACATTTGTACGAAGAATAACAGCGAAATAGTAGCAGTTGAGTGTATTGGCATTCATTCAATTATGCACAATGTTTTACCTGGCGAAGTTTGATGACTGTGTTCGATTGTCTGACCCCCCTTCTCAATGATGCACGGTTCAACCTTTCTCACATAGTCTATGTGATTCTTTTACTACCAACGCGCGGCACTTAACATATACCTTGTCACCTTGCCTTAACTCCATATATACTGAGAATTTTACGGAAACGCACGATGCCTCCACCTAATCTAAATGTACGGCCTACGCACAATATGGCTCCACCACTTGTATATCCGTTTTGACATATGATGACCTGACTATTCCACACTAGCCCGCTTCTAAAAACTTGTCCCGTTATTTGTCAATTGTTAGATCTGGTGGTCTCTAGTTGGCAATGGTATTCACCTTTGTCCAAATAGGGACCCTTACTTCTAAGTCAGGACAAGGGAATTACACTCCTTAATAACCCCATCTCACCCCCTTGGTAGCTTGCCACGAGCAGACAGGCTTATCTCAGAGGCAGTGTGTTCAGCATTTGTGACTATACACAGTAATACAGTGATAACACTACAGATGGACACAACACAGGTTTTATAAAAAAATATGTGTTCTTTCTATAGGCTTAAATACAAGACCACAAACGAAAAAATCCACAATACTACACTTAAGATTACTTAAAAGATGATTAAAGTCTCTAAGTTCAAGTTGTTGGTAAATTCAACAAAGTTCTCAACAAAGTACCTGGATGCGTAACGCAAAGTGAACGATAGGCTCTCAAAAGGGGAGATGCGTCGGTTCCATGACCCAGGCGAACGGTTGCGTCCTTCCTCAATGCTTGCGCAGAGTAGGGGACTCGTTATGAGCCTTACCAGTGCGGAGGTGATGCGTAGATTCTCGGCCTGCAGGCCCTTTGCGGTGCGCAAGATGGAGCCTTGATGGGATGCGATGATTCGGTTGCAATTCGAGAAGATGGCGCCCTTGATGCGGCGATGCCATGACGATGCGATGACGCACTGGCAGCCTTGCGACGACTATGTACTTTGGAGCCATGACAGGCCCTGCGACACGCTTCTCCGGTGATGCGATGGCGACTCTAACGATGGCGTCACGCTTCTCCGGTGATGCGACAGCAGACAGCTTCGATGAACACACGCTTCCAGGTAGATGCGACGAAGGCTCGCTTCTCCGGCGTTGCGATGATTTCAGCTGCGGCAGTGACACGCTTCTTCTCGATGTGTCGCGCTTCCAGCTCCCCGCGGCACGCAAGTGTCTTGAGTCAGAATTCCCAGCAAGGAAATTCAGGAGGGAGCTGGAGGTCAAGTCTTTTGTCCCTGAGACTTCAGCAGGAGGCAAGAACAGTTCAAGCTCTTGGAGAATATTCTGTAGATGAAAGTCCTTACAAAGTTCCTTCTCCTTTCCCTTGGCAATGAAGCAACCACTGCAGGCCAACCCAGCAAACAGCACACTGGCAGAGGGGCAGTCCAAACTCCTGCAGCTTCCGTGGTTCTTCTCCTTGGCAAAAAGGTTTATTGTTCCAGAAGTGATCTAATTTCTTGGGATCAGGGTCCCAATATTTATACCCCAAACTCCTTTGTTCTTTAAAGGCAGAGAGGCCTCTGCCTAGTCCAAACCAGTTCCTGAGCACTTTGTTTACATGACTCTCTTCTTCCTTTCACTGTGCAGGGCAGAGACATCAGCCACCTCACAGGGGGTGGAGCCAGCACAGGGGAGGAAAGATACAGCTCTGGAGCACTCTGTTGAGATGATTCCTCCTCTCCTTTCACAGTGCAGGGCAGAGACATCAGACAAGCCAACGGGGGTGGAGCTAGCCTTGTAGAAGGAAGGCCCAGCCCCGTTCAGGTCCCATGAGTAACTCCTCCCTCCCAACTAGATGCAGATCTCTCTATTCACCACTGGGCTGCCCCAGCCTGTCTCCTGGAATTCCCCAGCCCTGTCACACACAAACCCAGACAAGGAATACACAACCCAGCAGAGGCAGGCTCAAATAGTTAGGCAAGCAAATACCTGCTTTCTAAAAGTGGTATTTGCAAACACAGAATATTAAAATAAACTTTACTAAAAGATGTACTTTATTATTCTGAGTTCACACATACTAAATTCGAATTTCTACCGTGCTCCTTGAGTCAGTTAGGATTATAAGAATGTAATAATCTAACTGCCCATTCTAACCTGTGAGAACAGGTAGCCTTCAATAGTGAAAAACGAAAATGGCTGTAATTCACTATTAGAGCATGCTACACACATCAGAGCATGTCCTACCTTATAACTTCAATGCACCCTGCCCTTAGGCCTACCATAGGGGTGTCTAATATGAAGCAAAGGGAAAGTGGAGGGACTGGCAAGTGGGTGCACTTGGCCAAGTCGACATGGCAGTGCTAGACTGCACACAGGCCTTGCAATGGCAGGCCTGATACACATTTTACAAGCTGCTTCTGTGGGTGGCACAACCAGTGCTACAAGCCCACTAGCAGCATTTGATTTACAAGCCCTGGGCACACATGGTGCACTGTACTAGGGGCTGACAGATAAATCAAATAACCCAATCATGGAATCCAATCAGTATATCAATTTAACATGGGGAGGACTTGCACTGTGGCACTGATTAGCAGTGGCACGGTGCTCAAAGCATAAATCCAGCAAAAACATATTAAAACAGAGTAGGCAATCCGTCAAAAATGGAAGGGAGACTTTCGCCAATGATGTTAGGTCTAACATCAATCTATTACATGACTCTATAGCTATTTCTCCTATGCATTTAACTTCCAATCATGAATCGCTATACCATTGTTTGACGAATGTTACATCACTGAATTTCCCTTGTGCAATTAATGCATTTTTTTAATTTTTATTTATTTATAACGTTTTATATAGCGCAAACTTGATCCCGGAGGATATCCGAGCGCTTTACAATTTGAGGCAAAGGTAACAAATCAGAACATTAGTCTAACATTGGGAATCTAATGGGCATTGAATCAACTAGAACAAACATAGCATTGAAGTGAAATAAAGAAAACATGCTGGAGTACGCGTAATGTCGGTTCATTTTACACACAGATTGCCATGGTCAGTGTGTTAGACATGAAATACATAATTGAAACTACTTCTGGATGTGTTCAGCTTCTTTCTGTATGTTACGCCCTCGATAATTCAGAGATTGCATTCAAGCCAGTTACAGCACTATTAAAGTTAAGGATGAGACAGGCTTCTTTTTGGATTAAAATATTTTCTGTGTCTCCACCTCTTTACGACTGTTTAACTGCTCAGAGAACTGTCCATTTAACATCTTTATCACTGTGGTTGGTTCATAAAAAATGACAAACCATAGGAGCATTTGGCACTTTCGTGCGGATTCTAGAACAAGGTTGGACTATTCATAATCAGATCTCTTGGTTTGTTTTGCCGATATATAGTTTACCACATGGGCAAGTGATCCCATGGATGAATTTTTTTGTTTTACAGTTTGAAAAGAATTTATTAATCCGTTTGATGGTGTTGTGCTCAAATACAGTCCCTTCATTCGCTGTTTCACAGGATACACAAATACCTCATTAGTGGTGGCTCTCAATTGGTTTTTGATTCCAGTGAGAAGCTAGATCGTGTTTCTTCGTTAGGAAGGTGCAATCAGCCTTCACCAGTTCTTGGCCAAGACTCGTGTCTTTCCTCATGGCGAAAAGTGGTCTTTCAAATGGGAACTCTAAATCTTCAAGTAAGAGGCAATTTTTTAAGATGATCTGGTGGAATTTGTTTGTGTGTTGGCTGAAAGTCGACAAACACACCATTTTGTTCATAGGGCCCTTGACTTTCTTAGATAAAAGTTATTCCCTTGGTGTATACCAAGCTCTCTGTTTCTGATACTTGAGCAGATTTTTGGGATAACCTCTTTCTCTCAATTGTTCACTAAGTCTGTCGCATGGATTTCAAAATCCTCTATCCATGAACAATTTCGTCTGATCCTTAATAACTGGCCATACGGCAATTTATCTCGTAGAGACCGAGGATGTGAACTTTTGAAATGGAGGTTCGTATTTCGATCAATTGGTTTGCGATGTAGGGTTGTTCTTAGTTCATCATTTATAGGTCTTACTTCTACATCAAGGAATGTGAGGGAAGTCATACTCTTGGTGACAGTAAATTTAATGACAGAATGTCTCGTATTGACCCAATCAAAAAAGTCCATTAGAGTTGATTTCGGGCCGTCCCACAGGCATCACAAGTCATCGATGTAACAATACAACTTCAAAAGATGTTGTTTGAAGGGATTACCCTCATAAACACATTTTTCTTCAAACCAGGCCATGTAAAGGACTACCATCTCGGGAGCAAAGGGACAACTCATAGCGGTCCCTTTGGTTTAAATGTAAATTTTATCATCAAACTTAAAGTAGTTCTTCTTTAGTGCCACTGATGCAAGCTGAAGGAAAAACTCAGTGGATACCTGCTGTGGATGTTCCCGAGTGTCAAGGTATGTTTCAAGGGTTCAAGTGCTTCTTCCTGTGTAATTTGTGTGTACAGTGACACTACATCAAATGCCACCAGCAGTTGATTCCTAGAGTCAAAATGGAGCCCTTCAATCTTGCTAATAAAATCCGTCCTATCTCTCAAGTAAAAGGGTACTTGCTGGAAGAACGGTTTCAAGAAGATATCCACATATTTAGAAATAGGCTCTAGTAATGAGTCACAGCCGGAAACGGAAACTATGGGTCTTCCTGGAGGGTCCATTAGTTGCTTCTGAAAATTTGGTAAGAAATACATCACCGGTGTTATGGGATGTTTTTATTCAATACTCCTTTGGGCCTAGTATTACAGTTTCAAGGCCCTGGGTAAGGATCAGCTTGATGGCTTCCTGTATTTCTCGGGTGGGATCATCTTTGACATTCTGATACCAGACATTATTCTGGGCCTGGTTCCGTCCTTCTATGAGTTACATCTCCTTTGGCCAAAGGACTAATGCCCCGCCCTTATCAGCCAGTTTTATAACAATTGAGTTGTCCTTCTTGAGTTCCATCAGGACCTTATGTTGTTGTGATGTTAAATTATTTGGTTTGAAAGATATTTTGTTTTCAAGGTTCTGAATTGCAGAAAGCACAACTTGTTCAAAAGCCAAGATTTGTGTTGGAACAGTATGGGCATAAGGAACAAACGTAGACTTATTCGCAAGACCTGATACTTCTTTTGGAATTGTGTTTTCTTTGTTGTAGAAAAAGGCTCTTAACTTGATTTTTCAAAAGAATTCCTCTGCTTCTATTTTAAGGCGAGTCACATCCGGTTTGCACTTAGGGACACATTTCAAACCTAATTCAAGGACAAAGAATTCATCAGGGGTCCAGTTTCTATTGGAAAGGTTGACGATTGGGGAAGAGGCTACGATTTGTAGAACTGTCGACGGGTGCTCATTTCCCATGGCTGTGTTTTGAAGCCTACCTTTTTTTGTAGTTGGCCCTTTGTCTAAAAAAGTATTCTGTCTTTGTTGTTTGTGATTGGATGAACCTTCACCAAGGTCTGAGTCCCCCGTGGACCCTGAAGAAGAGGTGTCAGAAAAAGAAAGGAACCTATTCTTAGATGTTCCTCTGTATTCCGATAGAGCTCTTCAAGATTCCACTCGTGTATAGTAGTCATCCTTAAAGCACGGGTATACCATCTCAATGTTAAAAGTCTTTTTAGCTGTTTCAAACTGGGAGGCTTTGTAGTTAATGATGTTACCTTTGAATGTCAATAATTCTTTATCAAATTTTTCAAGCAGACTCTTAGCTTCAGCAACCGTGTGATTTTCCTTTATCGCATGTATACATTTTTCTACTTCTGCTTACAAATCCTTTGGGTTGTGTCTATTGTATGAAACATAAGGTTACAGCTGCATTTCGTGCTGATGAAGCTAAATCCTTTTTTATAGTCCGGGTCTTCAGTAAAGGAGACAGGAATATTTTTAACAGGGTATAGTGCCACCTTTTATATGTTTCAATAGGAAGGAGCCATAATGCTCTGTCCGAATAAGTTTCTTGCGCAAATGGTTCAACTGCTCAGACTCGTTTTGCTGTTGAGCTGAAGTGCTTAAGGTTTTAGAGGTGAAGGGAGTTGGGACTGAGATTAGATTTTGGATGTAATCCTCAGTAAATGAAAGTGTTTCTTTCTCTGACATGCTAAGGAGGAAATAGGTCAGGAGACCAAATCCTCCACAAACCAGTTTCTATTGTTAAAAAAAACAGTCACGTGGACACCCTCGCGGGTAAGCTTCCCGCTCTCAAATGTTAGTTATACTAGGGGTGGGCCCCTAATCACACAGCTAGAGTGGGCAGATAAAAACTAAGGGGCCGATTCACAGAACGAATCTGAGACAAATTTCTAAACTTACTACATTTGGTATTCACAAAAGGCATTTAGTAGTAATAAAGTTAGGATTTTGTCCTAAATTAGGATTTTATCTTAAGTTAGGATTTTCTCTTAAGTTAAGATTTTGTCTTAACACCAAAACTTTATACAAACTTAAGTTTTGTCTTAAATTTATTTGGCTGAAACTCATGGAGGACGGAGTTTCAGCAAAATTACTCTTCTGTTTCTTTGTAGAAAGGTTCCTTATTTGTTACTTGCATGTAGATTTAATCTGAAAACACTAGTTGAACGAAAAACGGAACAAAGAATCTCCGGTTTGGAAGATTTTGTAGAAAGTAGTTGGCAGGGGCTGGACCATTGATCGTCGCCAATTAAGTGTAGAATCTTACAAATGACTCAAGTCTAGTATTGTAGATTAAGATTAGGTTCTGTATTCCCACCCCTGCATGAAAGGACATCCAACACAAACAGAGTCCCAGCAGTAATGACCACTCAGAGAATTCTCACCACATCATGCTGTTCTACAATTCTAGAATGTTAATATAATTCTAAGACTTACCCATTAAGCACAATACTACAAGACTGCTATAACATATTAGGCATTCCAGATGACATATGTTAAGTTCCAAGGTGAAGCAGTGGGAGTTATGATTTGTGCCTGGCCCTGTCGATTGGGTGACTGTGATGCTTCTCAAGAATAAAAATCTTCCAAGCTACTAAGAAGAACATCTCTTGGTTTTATGTATTGCATTTTTGGTGACGATCTGAGCCAGGTAGCGGGAGAAGGCAGCAGATCACCGTGATGAACCTACGCAGTGCTGCACAGTTTAGTGATAGCGGTCGCAGCAGCACTATTCTGTAACAACTGCACGATGTCCACAATGGTGTGAATGCAGCACTGGCAGTGAAAATGAGAGGTACTGTATATGGTAAACCACTCCCGGGAGGTACTTGACATTGAGGGCCATAACGCGACAATAAGTCTTTCAAGGGATAGATGCAGCGATGCAGCGAAGAAGACAACTATGACACATAAAGCATTACAGATGACATATGTAAAGTTCTACGTTGGAGCAGTTGGGAGTTTTGATTTGCGCCTCCGTGTCGATTGGGTGAATGTGCTGCTTCTCAAGAATAAAGCTGTTCCAAGCTACAAGAAGAGACGTTCTTCTATGTAGCTTGATTCACCTAACCCTTGGTCCGAGGAGATGGTGAGATCACAGTGACTGATATTTTTTACAACATCATAGCTTATGGGTAACCAAGATGACTCCACTTCCTCCACATCCCTAGGATGCTTCCCATACTTTCCTTGTTTCTAATAGAGGGCCACCCTCCTATGGTTCCATGTTTGACCATTGTGTAATTTTACCCAACTTCTGCCTAGGGATGTTGAGGAGGTGTTATAGAGCCTGACTAGGTTTAATGTTTATATGTCACATTTGCCCGATCTGATAAGACAGTTTGGATTCTCGCTGACATCATATGCGGGTGTCACACACATTTTTGTTTCCTTAAGTGAGAATGATGCTGACTCAGATTCCAGATTCCAGGCTTGTATGCAGGCAGTCAATGCTTGGATGGTCAACAACTACCTTAAGTTAATCAGTAATCAGGTACACTTGATCTGTTTTACCGTTTTATTACACCTTCAGGATTCTAAATAGAATCCTACTTTTTTTTCCAACCACTCTGCAGAAAACAGTAGTCACCTCTATGGTGCTTCCCAAACTTGACTACTGTAGTAGTCTATAATCCAATATACAACTGTAATAGTCTATAATCCAATATACAACTGTAATAGTCTATAATCCAATATACAACTGTAATAGTCTATAATCTGCTTGTCTTCAGGAAAGAATTGAACTCTTGGTTATTCAGTTCTATATGAACTTCGTTCTCAGCTTTATGCTCATTCTGATAATAGGTGCTCCTCTGAGTTTATGGGTCAGAATTCAGTTAGAGCTAGCGCCAAGACACACTCCAGGTTATCGTGCAGTATATAAATTCATTTAACTTGACATAACAACTCTGGGCCTGCTGTCTTCGACTACCGGTGAAGTGTACGTGAATCACACTGGCTGCAGACAGCTGCTGTGGTTGTCACAATTGAAGTCTGTCCAAGTGAGCAGCTCATGGAATGGTGACACTACTGTCCTGACTTTAGAGCTGTGCGCCTTTTAAAGACACTCAGCAGCTCTGTAGAGTTGGACCTACGAGTGCCATGTCCCACAAAGTGGGATCACATAAAAGGCTCTGAGGCACACGTTAGTGTGATGCCGGCGAATGACTAACTAAATTAGCCACGCCCAAACACTTTTATTCATGCTTCGTGTGGAGCGTAGGATTCAACTAAAACCCACACATACGTGGGCGACATTTATCTAGCCCATCCCATGATGTGCAGCTAAGTGGTGCAGTACATTTCCCCCCAACTTTAATTAAACATAACAATAACCTTGTGTCAAAAATATTGTCACACATTGACAACTTATAAACCTGGGACTCCTTGTTGTGAACCGCTCTACCACCGCATTGGCCTGGGACCAGCGCACCATTCCTCCTTTTTGCTTTCCCTAATTGCTTCCACTGCCTCTTTTACTTCCATAACTACCTCGGATCTTGTCTGTGTGTCCCATCAAATCCCAACCTCCCTCCCCCTTGCATGACTATCTTAAAACCATTCCTTCTGCCTTCTCTCTGCCTGTCTCCCATATCTGATATTTATTAATGTAACCTAATTTTCTAATAACATACATATCCTACTATCGGTGTGTACCTTCCCTCCCTTCGCTTATAGCCCCCTCCTCCTACCCACCTTCTATGTCACATTTTCACGCTTTATCTTAACTTTATTGCTTTCTTTGGCTACTACATACCCTTACCAATCTCACTTTCATCCTTCCTTTTCCTATCTCACTAAACTTACATGTATGTACAGCCCTGAGGAAGCCCCAGGCCGGACGGCCATGTAAAGGGGTTAAACACGTGTTGGCTGTTGTTTTTGTTCACTCACTCTCTGAAACAGTGTCAGAAAAATCATTATAAACACCCTACAAAAAAAACAGTGCGTGATTGCAATTTTTTCCTAGAACGGAACGGATGAATCAAATCTTGCCCAGACAAACCTGTTGAACCTTGCTTACATTAGGGTGTTAGGGGTCTTCCCCCTGTCGAGGGCAAGAACCAGAAAAAAAAATCTACGCTCATATGCCGGCTAGTAAGGGATCGGGACCTTTTTACCCCTACCTCAGCATATGGAAATCAGTCTTGACCCTGTGCCCCATGGGAACAGTCCAGCCCGAACTGCCAAGCCAGGTCCTCCTTGGACTGGAAACAAGCATCCTAGGACCGGTTTCGGGGTTTCACCCCTCATCAGCCAGGATAGCTTTACTCCAGTGGCATGGAGAACACGGGACCCATACATTCAAATATATAGTTAACATATTACTTCTTAATATCCCCTATCTAGAACTTACATCTGAATTACAAGACTGTTTAGTAGGATATATATTGCTTCAATTTAGAACACATACCCTATGATCTCAAATGCAAGGTTGACGTTTCACTGCCTGCTGCAGCATTATCTTCTAAAGGAAATTGTATAACTTTGTATTAACAGTCTCCTAAAGGAAAATGTCAAACTTGGTATTAACTGTGTTTATTAGATTGTGCCTGAGCAGATCAATCTTAAAGCTAAATTAATTTATTTTAAATATCAGAAATGGACTATTTATATGTTTTTTCAGCCTAGCAGAATTATTGAAACAGTTACCCAACTAGGAATGGACAAAAGTTAGTGGTTGTATTTTCTGGGTGGATTAACTTGGCAGAAAGGTGAGATCAAACTATATCACCTGATCTGTTCAATTTGTTGATGTCATCCAGGCCAACTGGGTATTCATGACTGCCATTAATGGGATGCCTTTATTTTTGAGAAGGATAGCGGTACGTGACAAGACAAAGAGCTACCTTGGAGAGAGGGCATTCATCAACGTGGAGTGTGCTTCAAAGGAGTCCACAAGAATTCCCTAAGCTAGATGAAGCTCCCTATGCTAGATGAAGCTATGCTATAGCACTGTTGGGAAAGTGGGTGTGTCTACTGATCGAACCAGTTAGGCAACCAGTTAGGCATTGATTTAAGGGTACCTACCAGCAGCTTGGTCCACAGTACCTTCACAACATGAACAAAAACTGAAAAGAAATGCCTGCCTGCAGTTTATAGGAAATATTTTTCATGAACCTCCATGCTTTAATCTCATTCCCCGGGACTCCAAAAAAATACAATAAAGTGTATACAGGGGAAAATCTCAAAAAGCCCATGAATCCCATAGAGAGGTGAAAGATTTCAGATATTCATGCAAGAAATTGATTAAATTAAAAAAGTAATGCATTTGAGGATGGCCACATCTAGAGAAATCTGCAAGAGAGAAGGACCTTCAGAAATGATACAGAATTATCGCTGAGAGAATGGTAGTCAGACATACAGCAGCAGAGCCCAATATCGCGAAAAAATAGACAGATTTTACGTTTTTACCCAAAATTCCTTTGAAAGCATTGAACAAAAACAGGCATCTTCTACATCACAGGCAACCATATATGGTGTTGGCATATCAGGTGAAGTGGAAGTATCATTTGCCAGGGCGGGGATAGAACAGAGCTGAAGGGCCAATCTGATGGCAGCACATGCCTAATACTATTGCTAACGAGCAACAACAATTACACATTAACAATAACAATGTGTCTGTTATCATCTTGGTTCCTAGTGGGAATCAGTATTAATGGAAGACTCATTAATTTTACATTTGCTATCTTCACTTTCCAGCATCTTGAGTAAACAGTATAAGTGTGCCTTTCAACAAGAACAGGCAAACCACAGGACCGGGATGGTGAATGAAATAATCAATTTGCGATCTACTTATATTTCAGTTGACATTGTTAAAATATGAGTCTTTGCAAGCATTTTGGAGACTGACATGTGTCCCTATTGATGATTAAGCATTTCTAAGCTCTACGGTGCATGGTGTTTGTGATCCTGGAACTAAAGGGCTGAATGCCTGCGTCTGGATCGAAATTCCTCTGATAGGCTCCCCCTGCTGAACGATGTCTGATCTTAGTGCCCAAGTATCTCTCTAAGGGGCGTATGTACAAGCCCCTATTGCCACAACAGCATCCCTTTTATCGACGTTCTGGTGGCGATAAGGGCTTTGCCTTATTTACAAGGCAGCGATAAGCCAGATAAGCCACTAGCCCCCAGTCCTTTTTCACCCTGTTACTAGGCACTCCTTCTCCCCTTGTTGGGGAAAGATCCAATTCTTACACTCTGGAGTCTCAGCGAACAGGCTGAGAGAGTCCACCGTACCAAGGGAGCCACTCACTGTGGAGGTATGGTATGGCACCCCTTGCCAAAGCACTCCCTCTCCCCTTTTTGGGGAAGGATCCAGTATGTAGGCCTTGCAGTCTCAGAGACCCGTCTGAGAGAGTCCACTGCGTATGGGGAGCCTCTTGCAACAGAGATGGGGAAATGATACCACTTCCCCGGGGATCACAGCTTACTGGACTTTGGACGCAGGTTTGACTCGTCTACCGGTTTGTGTCCCCGTCACCCACCCCCTCCTCTTTCCATGCTGTGTCTCTCACCCTCCCTCCTCTTTCCCTCCTCCATTCTCTCTATTCTTCCCCCTGCTTCCACCCCCTCCCCTGAATATCTACTCTTGCCTGCTTTATCCCTTATGTATATGTCCTTTTTGTTTTTCTCTACCTTACATGTAACTATGTTTGCCAAGCTCTAATACCTGTGTAACCTTTGTAATGGTGTAACCTGCAACTATGGTCTGATACTCATGTAAAGCACTCTAATACCTCCGGGTCTAGCCAGAGCTATATAAAAACCTTTAAAATAAATAAATAAATAAAATAAAACTTAACCTGGCATAACGCTGCCTTGTAAATAAGGCCCCCCATTCACGCTATGGTTAGCGTGAAAGTGGTGGGCAGTGGGTGTTGCAGTGGGCGTTCCACCGCAACACCCATTGATTTTGACGCTGACCCGTATGTACAAGTGCAGCGTACATAGGAGGCAGCGGCAAAATTAAGCCTGGTCTTAAGTTGGTGAAACGAGGAGAAATGCATTTTTTTCTCCTCGTTTTTGTTTTTTTCAATGTTTGCTGGCTTGTGCGGCACACATGGAAAAAGCAACCTGCCTTGGATTGTTTATGTACAGGAAGCTCCCCCTTCCTGTACTATTAACTTTCTTTGTTTAAGTCGCATAATAATATTAATAATAATGATATTTTATTATTATTATTGTTACCGTTATTATTATTAATATTATTGATATTGTTTCTAATAATAATAATAACTACAACAGTAATGATAACCACAATAATGATGGTAAGATACTATTAGTATTAATAGTAGCTTTGTTTGTTTACGTAGTATAGTCATATTTTACGATTGATACTGTTATTATTATTATTATTATTACTGATCAATATAATGAAAATAATAATAGCAGCAATAATAATTATAACATTTAAATTAATAAAGATAATAATGATGATGGTAATAGTAAGAATAATAATGATAATGATGTTGCCAATAATAATACTAATAATAATAATACTTATCTATACTACTATTATAAAGAGAGAACTTGCACCTTTTGGCAAGGTAAACTCGGGAACCACAGCGCCAATCTACACACCCGATACATCTATGAAAATGTCAGGGTGTGTAGATGGACATAGGCTATATAAATTTTAAAAAAAAGTAAATTAAAAAAATTAAATTTGTAAACAAAGTAGTCCCCTGAAAGTAGTGCCGGCCGGGACCTAGCACTGGCCGTGACGCGACGCGACGACGTGCGTGATGACGATGTGTTGGAGCGGTGGACATGGAGCTGAAGAGCGTAATGTAAACATTGAAATCGCGGCGGACATGGAGCTGAGGAGCGTGGGCGGCAGCTCAGGTAATGTAAACATTGAGAGAGAACTTGCACCTTGGAGCGTCATGGCGAAGAGGAGCGGAGCGGCAGCTCAGGTAATGTAAACAAACATTGAAATCAGGGCGGGAGGGAGTCAGGGCGGGAGGGAGTCAGGGCGGGAGGGAGTCCGGGCGGGAGGGAGTCGGAGCGGGAGGAAGTCGGGGCCGGAGGAAGTCAGGACGGGAGGGGAGCGGGTGTGCACAGAGGGGCAGGCGGGAGGAGTGGGGGCGGGAGGGAGTCGGGACGGGAGGGGGTCGGGTCGGGACGGGACGGGAGGGGGTCGGGGCGGGAGCGGGTGTACTGCCCCCAGCCCCTTTCTGCCCCAGGCAACGCTGGGGCGGGCTGCTAGTTATTAATATACTTGTTATTTTTGTGGTACTATAAATATTAGCACTAAAACTGACAATTGGGCTTTATACATCTCTGTGTGTCAGATTCTTGCAGTTTTATAGCACAGTAAAAACAGTTCTTACCATTAAACCCTAATAAGTAAATGCCCATAAATAGCCCAAAATAAATCCACAATAAACGTCTAAAAGTTAAGCAGACCGTCTTACTTGTTAAATTATTCATCAGATTATATAAAAATCCTTTAAGTAGTTGAATAACGATATCTCACAGTCAGATTACAAATACAAAATTGATTTTAAAATAAATTGCTAAATAAATGTGCCTGAGAGCGCCGCAGACGCTGCGGTCCACTTAGTTTTAAAGACTGCCCTTTTAATGCATTCGCCCTTTTCCTATCAAAATACAATTTTCCTTCTGCTGAAGGCTCCAACTATTGGCAGGTGCCCTCCTTTCAAACCTGCCCGTTTCCTTGGCAACACTGCAGGAGTCCTTGGGCACCATAAGTGGCAGGTGGGGGGGGGGGGTTACTGATTTTCTCCAGGGTGGCATCCTGTGCATGTTCGGTTTCATATCTTGAACTCCCTAAAACATCTGCTGCTTTGACACAACATTATGCACACAGAGCCTTGGTGATGCAGCCTCCCCGCCCCACACAACTGTGATTCAGGTCTGTTTCAGCCATTAAATAATGTGGAAATGGCTCTTGGCTGTCGAGTTTACCTGGATGCTTGGTTGCCAGGGGAGCAGTGCTGGTCTGTTTACTTTAGAAAGTGCTGGCACACTTCATTTCTGTTTGTCTTGCTGTGACCCGTTGTGTCCCTGTTTACAGAGCAGCAGCCTGAAGATAAGGACCTCTGCCCTTGCATTTGTCAAATAGAGCCATCATCTGGCCAATTGCCTACCAATGCCATGAAATGAGCATTTCTACAGGTCCTATATTTCGTTTAGTTTTTATATTTAGTTGTTCATCAGAGCTATCAGAACACAAATGAATTAAAATGTGTTTTTTTTATTACAGCGTATTTCTTAATTGCATTATTTAATTCCTCGTAAAATATTCTTCATAATCCCAGCTGATAATAATAGTCACTGTGGTCTGAGGGGCCCTAATTTTGTGAGTATGTAAGGCATTCTTTAGACAGCCTATCCCCATGTTATGAACAATCTCAGGGGCAGATTTACAAGAAAGTGACGCATATTTAAAGATGCGTCACTTTCCCTGCACCACCCTGAGACACCCTTGGCCCACCATGGATGCGCCGTTTTTACAATACGGCGCACCATGGCGCAAGGATTGACAGATGCGTCAGAAATTCTTATGCGCAAAAGTCACGCATTGATGGAGTTGTGTCGCAAGCACAACGCAACTCCAGCTAAGCATGGTGAGGCCTATCCTCATTGTGCTGCATCGCTCCTTACGCCTGCTTCAAGCAGGTGTAAGGTTTTGACGCAGTGGCGTCCTAGAAGTGGCGCAGTGAAATCTTGTAGATTTCACTGCTTCACTTTTATGAGGCTTTTCTGCGTGCGTTCGCCCACCCGGCATACATTATACGTGACGCAGGTATAATGTGACGCAGGGCTTTACAACGTTACGGATCTCCCTTGATGCGTCACGTTGTAAATGGGCCACATTTTTACGCTGCTGCTGCGTCACAGAAAGTGATGCAATGGCAGCACAAACATGATGCAAGGGGCTTGTAAATCTGTCCCTCAGTACTTGCGCTGTGACAGTGGCACATGCAGCCAGATTCACAAAAAATTGTGGAATTCTGCAACCGCAGGTTACTTCTCTCTCATGAGTGCACACAAGGGGGCATATTTATCAAAGGTTTTGCGTTGCCCATGTGTAAACTTATAATGACATTTGCTAAGCCTCGCAAGGCTACCTTCCGTGGCCCTGTGTGGCTTGGTAAATCTGGAATAACGAAAGGCAGCGTACATCACTGCATGCGCTACTCTGCCCCAGGGAGACGCTCCATGGGTGGAGTGTCGGTGTTCCCAAAAATCAACCCATGGATTTTGAAAAATTCCCATGTTTACCAACAATGGTAGATTTGGGAATGCGTCTGAATGCTGCGTCTTCCCTGGGGAGGTATAACAAGGAGAAATATCTTTATTTCTCATTGTTTTGTCCTCTCATTAACTGTGCTGCATCCTGAGGGACACGTAAGAGGAAGAAACCTTAGTGGATTGTTATTGTGCAGGATGGTGTCCATTCCTGCCCAAAAACAGTACAGGAAGGGACACCATTGTGCATCACATTGGGCCCGATTCACAGAACTAACTTAAGACAAAATCCTAAACTTATTACTTTTGGTATTCACAGAAGTTAGGATTTTGTCTTAAGTGTGTCTTAAAACAGACTTAAGACACACTTAAGTTAGGATTTTGTCTTAAGTCTGTCTTAAGACAAACTTAAGACAAAATCCTAACTTCTGTGAATACCAAAAGTAGTAAGTTTAGGATTTTGTCTTAAGTTAATTCTGTGAATCGGGCCTTCTCTCTCTTCTTGCTGGACATCAGAATAGAATATTCATCTCTGCTGCATTTCTGGGTTTTTTGTTAGCGCCTCTAATTTCAATGCATTTGTTAAAATAATATGCTGATTTTCTACACTTGCTAATCATCATTACTGATCATTAGCATTTGTTTTCAAGGCCCTAAGCCTTGCACATATGTTCGATAAGGAATTAGTCAATGTCATATTTGTTATGCAGTTGGACCTGATTTGTATGTACAATGGAGGCCTTAGGAAAAAGTCCTGCACAGACACATCACCCTACTTTAAAGAGCTTTTTATACTCCATTTTATAAGGAGTGTTAGGAGTTAAACAAAACCTGTTGGAGAATCTCTCATCTGCAGAGGGTACCTTGGGTGAAGCCTAACCCTGGTTCCCAGAAACAAATAGCTCCCACAAGAGCTAGTATTTTACAATGATTAGTTATTTATCATGCATAATTTGTCTAAAGATCACATGTGTCAGAATAATAATTATTGTAAAATCTCAGCAGTCATAACTAAAGTTATAGTAAACCCTAAAAATGCCCCACTGATATATCATCACAGATCCTTTTAGCATAAAGCACAACTAATTTGCTTAAGCATTTTACAGAATATATAGTTATCTAACTAAGCTTTGTTATGCTAGTTTATGCAGTATCCCTGCACCCTTATGATGACTCGGCCTCTCAGCATGTCCCATCAGTAATGGTCCTTGTGTGCCACCCCTTGCTGATTCCTGCATCTTTCCATACCTTATCCTCTATGGAGAGGGGAGGAGGCACTTCTGCACAGCTCTTATTCGACTGTGTCAGAACAGATACAATGCTATTTTGCAGCAGTAATGGAAGGCAAACAAACATATTTATCTCTACTTCCATTCAAGTCAGATCAGGACAAGTTAGGATGGCCTTGTAGCTCTAATCATCACATTTAGCTCTACAGTTTTCAGAGAGCAAAACGTTTTATAAACTCTATTTTATTAATTCGACTAAACAAAATATGTTGATCAAGTACACATTTGTTAGCATTACCATTCAAAGACTTAGGTAGCTTTCTAGGCCCTGAGCCCATCACATGCACACTCTACGAAATTAAAGTGTTCATGTTGGCTTAGCAATCAGGCCTGGCTTGGATGAAATATGCCTGTATTACCTGGTAAACCCTGCCACACCCAACACCAGATTAGTAAAGCTGTAGTAGGAATCTATTTTACAGGTAGAGCCAGAAAGCATTCGTTTTTATGTCAGAGTCCTATTTATCAACACAAATAAAAACATATAAAGAGAGAATGCCTGTGAGTCCCCATTAGACATTGGCCACTTTATGTCAGTACCTTCAGCAATTGCCCCATTGGCATGTGATTCACATATCCCAGTAGTATTGCAGAGTTTTAAATTTGGTACGAGTTACTGGAATAGAAACTGTCACATGATTATAGGGCCTCATTTATGAAAAGTGACGCATCGCTGTGTGTAAAGTGATGCATCACTTTTTATTGCGCCCTCCTTGCGACACCAATGATGCGTCATATTTACAGTATGACGCATCATGGCGCAAGGAGTTACAGATACGTCAGTATTTCAGTCCTATCTTTAGGTGCAAAAATGACGCTTTGCTGGAGGGTGTCACAAAAGTGACGCAACTCCAGCAATGGGTCATTTCTCATGGGCAAGTCCCATGTGAAATGTGCCTGAGTCAGTCTTACGCCTGCCATGAGGCAGGCGTAAGATATTGACGCATTTGAGTCCTAGAAGTGGCGCAGTGAAATCTCATCGATTTTACTGCGTCACTTCTATGACCCATTCTTGTGTCGGAACGCCCCCCCCCCCCTGCATACATTATACGTGGCGCAGGTATAATGTTACAAAGTGACGCATCTCCCTAGATGCGTCACATTCTAAATATGATGCAACATGGCGCATTTGTTACACCACTGGTGCATCACAAAAAGTGACGCACCGGCGGCGTAAAAGTGACGCAAGGGCTCATAAATAAGCCCCGTAAGGAATGGAATGGAATGGAAATAGATTTATTGAGCGCGATTGCTGCCCGGGGGCGTCCAAGCGCTGGGGGTAAGAATCGAAGGGACCGGTGACGTGACACATTATAGCTCGGAGACTTGGGTGAATAGTAAGGTCTTCAGCTTTTTGCGGAATGACAACAGGTCCGGGTTGGAACGGAGTGAGAGGGGGAGGGTGTTCCAAAGTTTGGCGGTATTCACCGAGAACATCCTACCCCCGGATCTGGCTCTCTTTACTCGGGGAACCACTGCCAGAAGAGCCTCAGAGGAGCGGAGGTTCCTGTTTGGGTGGTAGGGGATGACAAGCTTGCTGTTAATAGCAGGTCCTGTTTTCCAGAATGCCCGGTGTGCAATGCACAACGCCTTGAATGACACTCTGTGTTTAACTGGCAGCCAGTGAAGACTTTTTAGTGCAGATCTGGCTGACTGAGCTCGAGGAATCTTTAACAGGGTGCGTGCTGCGCAGTTTTGCACTATCTGGAGTTTCCTGAGGGTCATCTCGGGAGCCCCCACGTATAGAGCATTGTTTGTGTCAAGGCGGGACTGGATAAGGCCTTGGACTGTCACTTTCCTGGCTTCTGGAGGCAGAAGTGGAAGGACCTTCCTTAGGGTTTTGAGGATGCCGAAGCAGGTGGCGGACAGTTTGGTAGCCTGGGTGGAAAAGGACAGCTTGCTATCCAGCCACACTCCTAGGCTCCTGACGCTTTCCTTGGGGGTGGGAGGAGTGCCCAGGGCTTGGGGGCCACAAGGAGATAAAAGGTGTTGGCGAGGCAGGGCCTAGAAGCAGGAGCTCTGTTTTATTTCCATTTAATTTGAGGGAGGAGCTGGTCATCCACTCCTTTATGTCCTCTAGGCAGCTCAGCAGGCCTCCTTGGGGGTGACTGATGTTCTTTTGAGCCAGTGATACCACTAGCTGAGTGTCGTCGGCGTACGACACAATTTTGATGCCGTACGGTTCGACGATTCCAGTCAGTGGTCTCATGTAGACATTGAATAACACAGGGCTCAAAGAGGAGCCCTGTGGTACTCCGCAGCTGAGGGGCTTGCTGGCTGATATTGTGTCACCATCGAAGATCTGAAATGATCTGTCAGACAGGAAGGAGCCGAACCACCTTAGAGCATCGCCAGAGACTCCGATGTCCCGGAGACGGTTCAGCAGGGTGGCATAGCTGACCATATCGAATGCGGCGCTTAGATCAAGGAGGATCACTGCCACTGATCCTCCCTGATCCAGAGCCCTTCGAGATTCCTCGGTGACCGCTAATAAGGCAGTTTCGGTGCCGTGTTTTGGCCTGAAACCTGTCTGGGATGTATCCAGTAGGGAATGATTTTCAATAAACTGGACCAGTTGGACGTTTATATATTTTTCCAACACCTTGCCGGCCCAAGGGAGGAGAGAGATGGGACGATAGTTGGAATAATCGTCGGGGTTCAAGTTTGGTTTTTTTAGCAGCGCCCGCACCATGGCTTGTTTCCATGCTGTAGGAACAACACCTGAGGCTATAGATGTGTTAAGGAGTTCTAGGATAACAGGCAGGGTGGCTTCGTGTGCTTGCATCAAAACTTCTGGTGGGGCTGGGTCGCGTGGGGAACCCGATTTGACTTGCCGTGCCATTTTACCGAGGGTGTCAAGGTCCAGGGGAGGGAAGTGCTCGAGGGTTGACTGGACAAGGGGAGGGAGTGTTCTCGGGGGGGGGTGGGTCAGCTGTCTCTGGAACTGTGGCTCCTGTTTGAAAGGTGGAGTAAATTTTCAGGACTTTATTATGAAAAAAGTCCGCAAGCTCATTGCATTGAACTTGGGTTTTAGTCGGAGGGGGGGCAGTGGTGACATTTGAACAGTGTTTTATTATCTGGAAAATTTCCCTGGGTTTTGATTTAGCCTCTAGGATTTTGTCAGAGTAGAAAGTTGTTTTCGCCGTCTTGATCCCCTCTCTGTAAGTTTTTATTGCCTCTTTATATGCGTCCTTTTTTTCCGGGAGTAAGGGCTGATTTACAAGCCCCTTGCGCCACTTATGCATCACTTTCCCATGTTAAAAGTGACGCAAAAGTGGCGCAAGGCGCTTGTAAATCTGCCCCGTAGTATTTAGGGAAAATGCACTTGAGACAGTACTTCATGCTTTGCGGGCAGAGTCTCTGGCACAAGTGTACAAGACACGGTGAGCCATGATGTGGGGGTGTTGTATGGTCATAGGTAACTCACATGTCCCCTTTCTTCCTACTGCTTCACTTGCTCCATGTCCGCAATTCATGAAGGAAGGATAGGAGTGCAGGGCTAATTTACAAGCCCCTTGCACCGCCTTTACGTCACTTTTTCCCATATTTAAAAGTGGCGCATCGGCGTCGCAAGGGGTTTGTAAATAAGTCCTGCAGTGCGACAACTTAGGATTCGATCCTTGCTCGTGGGCGCTTTTTATTAATGGTATTCTGCTCCTGACCCACTTACCGTGACCCATTTCTCGCTCGCTGCAGCTCTCGGCTCCATTTTGAATGCAGGGGCAGCTTCCAAATGCAATTCCTTTAGCAAATGGCCTCTAGCACAACACTGGAGAACAAAATGTGTTTCCAAATTCCAGGAATCTATTAAACTGACTAAAAGACTGCTTCTGGAAACGTGTTCTGCGTTAATCCGGCCTTACTACCCAGCGTGCATAGTTTGATTAAACCAGACAGTAATCTTTCTGCAGAATTATGGGACAGAGGCAATACGTTTACATTGTTTGTTCGACTTCAAAGCAGTAGGCCTGGTGAAATAGCCGCTACTCCAGTGTAAATTTGTGCAACTTTGTACATTTTGTATTGGACTTTTTGCTCGAAATTCCTGGCAGAAAGATTGAGGGGCAGATTTACAAGACCCTTGCGCCTCATTTACGCCGCCGTTGCGTAACTTTTGTGACGCAGCAGCGGCGCAAATCCTGCTCCATGGTGCGGGGGTACTTACAACGTGACGCATCTGGGAGATGCATCACGTTGTAATTCCCTGCGCGACATGTAGGTGTTCCAGTAAAGGGGGGGCCTTCCGGCGCAGGAACACCTCCTAAAAGTGGCTTAGTGAAATCTACAAGATTTCACTCAGTCACTTTTAGGCCCCTGCTGCGTCAAAACCCTGCGCCTGCCTGAAGCAGGCGTAAGGATTGATGCAGCATTAACTAAATAGGGCTCCCAGAGCATTGCTGGAGCTGCGTCGCGCTTGCGAAGCAACTCCAGCAATACGTCACTTTTACGGCACAGATGCATCACGCATCTGTGCCATTTTTGCCCCATGGTGCGCCACATTGTCAATGCGGCGCATCCATGATGGCAGAGCTGTGGCGCACAATAACTGGCGCATCCCTGCTGATTTGCAGGGATGCGCCAGTTATTGTAAATATGCCCATGAGTCCACAATAAAAAACAGAAACTCATATTGTCAGGGAAGGGGTGAGATCGTAACATGCCAAGTCCACTGATGATAAATGAACATGGTAGAGCAGGAGAGATTCAACAAACAGCTGGTCACATGCAGGGCACAAGTCCTAAAAAAATAAGTTGGGGGACTAACCAGGTGAGGCAGTATGCAAGTGAAATCATGACACGTGCGGTCACAGCGCATGATGTCACAATGCGCGACATTGCATGTAACATCACAGGAAGTGACCTCACTGGAAGTGACATCACAAGAAGTGACATCAGATATTAAGACCTCACACATATGATTATCAGGTATATCATGAGTACATTTAAGCGCATTATGAGATTTAACAAATGAGATTTGGCGTTGAGGTTGTGCCAAAAAAGTGGCACAATCCCAACGCAAAATCTGAGCCGCAACTAATACATTTTTTTAAGCCCTGTTACAAAGAAATTGGCAACAAGGTGAAGCATGGCAGTAGATCTGTTAGGCTTATTTGGTTGCAGAGTTTACATTTTAAATTATTTGATTAGGTTAAGGCATCTGCTGCGGAGGTGGCCAGTAAATCTCAGGAAATGGTAATAATGGTAAGATAACTCTGGAGTTTAACGCCGGAGAGATCTGTGTTTTGTGAAGTCTCAGATTTTAATCAAAGTAGTATAAGGGTAATGTGTCTCCTGCAAAGCACGTCATGTAACATGCAGATGACGGATTTTTACTTTGTGTAGAAAGTAAAGTGGGTTTCTGCTTTTAACACAGTGATCCTTTGGTTCCCTGAGCTATGAAGGACATGGACTCCAACACCTTGTAACCCTGTCTCATGTAACTCATCTTGTAAGTTGATTTACACATGTACATGATTTATCAATGTATAATGTGTATGTTATGTAAGGAGCTCTGATACCCTGCATTGGGTTGCATAGCGATGTAAAAAAAAAAAATAGTGCTACAGAAATTGTTATTTGTGTAAATACTGGGACAGATCAACACATCTGACATTCTTAACCCCTTCCATGCGGCCGCGATTCCCTGGTGTGCTGTAAACAACACGAACAGGGGCGGGCAGTGACGAACCCCAGCCGTCATCAGCACACGAGCACCGTAGTGCATGACGGCTGGGGTTCGTCATCAGCATGGAAGGGGTTAAAGTGCATGCATCTCTTACATACAGGGACTGAACAAAGTCAAAAGCATGCCTCTCTTAAGTACCTGTGAAGAGATAAGCTGTGTGCCTTTGTTGCTCCTTTGTGGCATTTACATTTAAGTGTGTGGTTCGAGGCCGCTTCGAGTCAAGATATTCAAACAAAAGGAGGCATGATGGCCCCAGGCCTTCGACCGAGCTGGAGGTGCAAAAAAGCCCCCTCGCTGCCTGCACGTTGCTGCTAGGAATTGAAAGCAGACAATGTACAGGCGCTGCTGAACATGTGCCGGTGTCTTACACTGGGACATGTTCAGCATATTTCTGTGGGGCCGTACTTCTTGGCAGGGGGGGACGGAGTCCACACAGTGAAAATAGTGGGTGGACGCTGTGTGCCTGCGTGTACCCCCGACTTGTGCCCTGATCACATGTGCACTGGATATGAAACATGTAATAGGCTATCTTAAAATTCTCTAAAGTTCAAGGAATCACTCCAATGTGTTTCTTCTGTCGAGATAATGAAATAATGACCCCCATTGAATAGTTCAGAGCACGCACTTCCAGATTCAAGTGACAATAGTCTCTGAAGTGTGGGTCTCTGTGCTTTTGTTTCACTGGAGAGGACTGGAGAAATCTGCTCGCTGGGTCTCTGGACACTACTTAGTGCTACACCGGTTTCAGTTGATGAAAAGGCAACAGCAAAGCTGTTTAAAGTGGCCCTTTTTTTGGAGCTTTAGTGCCAGTACTTAATTTGACCATCAATAAGTGCCAGGGCCTTTGGGAGGGGACCACAGCAGCTTGCACCACCCTTGCACTACTGCGGCAAATTCTGACTTTGTATACATTAAAAACTTAGTATTATCTGGCGCCCAAGCTATTTTTCTAGCTTTGAGTGACAGATATGTCATTTTTATATATATATATATATATTACCTACTGGCGGTCGCCAGTAGGTATATATAGTTAGGATTTTTTCTCTATGGAACTTTTGAAAATTCTATGTCTAATAACTTTGGCGTTTGTGGACGGAATCGGCTGAAATTTTAAGGAAAATGGCACATTTTGTTTCTGAGCAGCCCCTGAAAATGTGGGGGGGTTTCGTCAGGGGGGGGCCGAGAAAAAAGGGGGGTCCCAAAACGCGTTTTTCCCATTCATTTTTCCATAGGACGTTTGGCCTCACTTTTAGCTCGAACGGCTGAATGGATTTACACGCAACTTGGCAAAATTGTAGGGACTGTTAGCCCGATGTGCCTTTGCTGGGTCTCAATATATGTACTCCAGTGGATTTTGAGAAATTAACGTTTAAAAAAACAGATATATCTGTGACAGCGTCCCGGATAGCGCTCCAGATCGCGTACTTTTCGCGTAACGGAGGTTTGCGAAGCTGATTGGCTCTCCGGAGTCTGTCAACATTCTAAACAGTCCGGTGCGGCCGCCATCTTGTCTCTCGGTAGGATCGAGAGACAAGAGGAGCAGAAAAACGAAGGGGGAATTTAATGAAAGGGGGCAAGGTAGACTCCTCTTGACCCCCTAGGAATGATGTTGGGGTTATTAAAGGGTCCCGTGGGGCAAATAAAAAAAAAATGATTTTTCGTGGTAGAAGCGCTTCTCGGTTCGCGAACCGGGTCGCAAACTGGTAGCGAAACGGGAATTCGCCATTTTGTGTTTCGATTTAATTAAATTACAAGATGGAGGAAAAGCAATGTGAGTATTGGGTATAAGGGGGTATGGGAGACGTATCCTGACCCCCTATGTTTTCTGAGGGTGGTTGAGGAGGCTCATATATGTTGATACTTGTCTTCCAGCGGTTGCGCGTGAGCGTTTTTTTTTTTTTTTGCTGCTTGACTTCTGTTAACGTTCGATTTGAAGGAAATCAGGAAGTGTTGACCGCCATTTTGACACTGCGAGTAAATATATTGTTAAAAATAATTGTTATACATTAATCCGTATTGATAAACATTGTCTGCGCCATCTTGCTTTTTTTCCAATGCCACACTTTTGTCGTGCACGGCAGCCATTTTAGATGCCTTGACCAGACCCACTCTCTGCACGCCGCCGATACTCAGCATGGCTCCCCACCCTCGCAAGCATCTGCCCCATGCACTGGTCACCCACGCTCTCTCTCTCATGTATGGGCCATAAACCTCCTCCCATATGCGCTGCTCTTCCCTGAGAATCACACCCCGTGCTGAGGAAAATTCAGCCCAGATTACAACCGATGCCCAGGCTGCTGGCACAAGACGCCACTTAGTTCCCATCTTGAACGGTTACCAAATAAAGAGACGGGCGCTGGAAGCAGGAACACAAGAACAGAGTTTTATTTCTCATGAGGAGAGCCTGTCATTTCACTCTACATATCATACAAGTACCACTCAGCCCCCCGGCCCCCTAATCCTGAGGCAGAATTGCCACTGCAACAAAGGACTTAAACTCCTGCAAAGAACACCATGTAACATTTAATATCATTTTCCACCAATGTTTTCATATATCAGTGTTGCTGAACTCACTCAGTGAAATGTCGCTCATTTCATTAAATCACTTTTAAAGCATGCCTTATAACAATGCACCCAATCCTATGTGGAAGTGCTTATATTAAACATGACATTGCTTTAACCAGGATAGACAAAGAAATGACACAGTGATGTAAAGGTTTCTGAAAGAAATGCCAAGAACGTCCCATGTGAAAGTGAATTTTATCTGGCAATTTTTTTCTTTTCCTTCTCATGAAAAGAAAGTTAATGCCATGTTCGTTACCTGCCTCATCTGCAAAAAAAAAACTCTCGCGATAGACCGAAAAAAAATATAGCTATGGTAATCATACCATGCATCGGCACATGGAGAGGTGGCATCCTCTTAATTATTCTAAAGCGCAACTTCGAGATTTGGTGGATAACCCCCGACCGGCAAAAACATCCACCAATGACTTAGCAATAAGTGAGTCAGAGGCAAGGGAAACGGTCCCAAATCTGCAAAAGAACTTTGGGCAGATGAGATTGACTTGTGTAGCATGTGGAAAATTAATTTCATGCGGAGAGATGAGTATTACTTTAATAAATAGATCATATGAAAATCATCAATGTCCAAAACGTCCTAGAAAGTAATTTTTGTCATTTTTGAGGAAGAGAGATAACCTACAGTGGTACGGGGTCGTTTTCGTTCGTACTAGGGGGGCCAGGTGACATTCCTTCGGGGTGGCTTAGGGGCATTTAAAACAACTTCCCTGATACAGGTAGCATATAAAGTAGAGGCTAAATACCAGGATCTTTATCGATTGCTTTATGCTGTACAAAAATGAAAAACACATACAACAAACCTGGACCATTCATATTTTCAATGTTTCTGCGTACTATACTTTTTAACCCTTAACTAATTGAGCTGCTTCATTTCACCTGCTTTTTAAAAAAAAAAAAAAAAAATTCGGAAACAGTGGCCATTTATTCGAAACTTACCAATCTACGCGTTACAACTACGTTTGCTTTTTCAAAAACCTTTAATAAAAATGTTGGTACACAAATACGGGCCTACAGGCTGGAACTGTAAATAGGGGGGGGGTATTTATTTGTGGAAAACATAACAGAGTCAGTGGTCGTTGATTTCATAGTAAAAAGTGCGACAAGTGCAACAAAATCATATCGATAATTCATTGTGAGCAAGTACCAGAAGTGTCGACAATTCGAGCCTTCAATAATAAATACAGTAATCAATGATGCATTAGAACTTAATATCAATTCATTGTCCGAACGTGTAATCACTACCCGTCCCATGTCAATTCATTGTTCGAACGTATAATCAATACCCATCCCGGATCAATTCATTGTCCGAACATATAATCAGTCTTATCCCATATCAATTCATGTGCTAAAAACTGCATACATATCTCATGATATCAAGGCTGAGCAATCGGGGCACAACAAGGAGTTGAGAGTTTCATTTGTACCGGCGCCATTTTGGGTGAGGTCAGGAAGGTCCAAGTATAGTCAAAATGTCTCCACCAACTCGTGGTTGGACCGGGACCTCTTTCGGCAGTCCAAAAGTTTTCGTTGAAGGGTAGCAGAGGGGACTGCCGACATGAACCATCAGTCAAAGTGGGGTGGGAGGCAATAATCTCTCCTACCGGGTCATACTGGTGTCCCACCGGAACTGATCAAGTTGGTAGTCTTGCAGGATTTTGGTCATTTCAAGACTGAGGCCGGCGCCGGCATGAGCGTGCCGACGTCCCGCGGCTACGTCGTGGTCGTTCCGTGGGTGATCAAGGCAGTCATTCCCCATCGGGGGTGTCTGCGGGGGTCGGGGGCCCCCGTGGCTCTTATAGAATCTTCAAAGTTGAGGAGAACGTTTCTGGACGCAGGACTCATTTTCTAGTTGAACTCAGAAGCGCCGTTGCACCGCAACAGTGGACAAGACCCCCGCTGGGTGAGCGGAGCATCATTGCCTCGCAATAGTGGACGAGACCTTTTGTTGGGTGAGTGGAGCGTTGGGGGTGCAGCTGAGGGGCCCCCACCTGTGGGGGTGGGAGAGGCTCGTTCGTGCCGCCTCTCCCTCCCAGCACACCCCAGGCCGACACCTGGCGTTGATATCCGTGATGTCCGGACCAGGCGATAAGAGGGGGGGGGGTCGGAGGCAGAGGCAAGACATCCCCCCGTGGCCTGCAGGGCGCCGCTTCAGGACCGAACGGGGAGCTCATATCAAGCCGGGGTCAGACCAGGAGATACGAGGGGAGGGGGGGGGGGATCGGTGGCATGTGCAAGACATCCCCCCGTTGTTGCAGCCATTATTGAAAAAAGAAGAAGGATCCCGTCGGCCTCGGCTCCTCTCCTGGTCCACCTTACGCGACGACCCTTTTGTTGGGTGAGTGGAGCGTTGGGGGAGCAGCTGAGGGGCCCCCACCTGCGGGGGTGGGAGAGGCTCGTTCACGCCGCCTCTCCCTCCCAGCGCACCCCACGCCGACATCTGGCGTTGATATCCGTGATGTCCGGACCAGGCGATAAGAGGGGGGGGCCGGAGGCAGAGGCAAGACATCCCCCCCCCCGTGGCCTGCAGGGCGCCGCTTCAGGTCCGAACGGGGAGCTCATACCAAGCCGGGGCCAGACCAGGAGATAAGAGGGGAGGGGGGGGTCGGTGGCATGTGCAAGACATCCCCCCGTTGTCGCAGCCATTATTGAAGAAAGAAGAAGGATCCCGTCGGCCTCGGCTCCTCTCCTGGCCCACCTTACGCGATGACCTCCCCGGCCGACGGCTGCCAGCAGGACCCGCCCTACACGTGCCGAAGGCCTCGTCTTCCGGATGGGCGTAGCCGCGAACCTGTTGCACTTCGGGAGTTTCCGGAATGGGGGTAGGTATCTGCTGATTTGTATCTATTTCATGTTACAGTTATTGGGCGTGGCGGGCGGTGGGACAGACATGCTTGGAGCAGTGGGGGGGGTGGCGGAGCCTAGCTACCTCGTGGCTGCCGTAACGTCAAGCTTGGCTTCTTTCACTACTTTCATGTTTCTTATTTCTAGCAAAGTCAAAAACTCATCAGTGGCCTACTGATTTTGTTTGATTTCTTTCCCTTCCTTTTCAAGTGTGTTTCATGCTAAAGTTTCTGTTTAACAGGATACAGTGATTACTTCGTATTTTACATATGTCTTCTTTATTAGGGGTACTCTCCGGTTGAGCCAGATGATGTACCTCTAATAAATGGTCCGGGTGGAACTAGTTTCTCAATCAGTGGGGAGTAGATGGGCATGACAGATTACAACGGGGAACAAAGGTCCGCATTACCCACCCTTCACTACTTGCAAAGACTAGACAGAATATTTCTATTCCACGTTATTTGCAAACAGAGAATACCTCGAGAGAACTATTCCTTGAACAATAAATGTCCAGCCAATCAATCAATCAGTGGGGAGAAAAACAGGCATGACGGATTACAACGGGGGACAAAAGTCCGCATTACCTATCCTTCACTATCTGCAAAGGGAGACAGAATATTCCTATTCTTCTCTGTTTGTAGACAGGGAATATTTCAAAGAGCAATAATCGATAAAAAATTAGTAGGATTATAACACTTTAATAACTTATAAATATATACATCGCAACAAAAACAGTAAACACCTTAAAACATTTTTTATTAAAACAGAAGCAACAATGACAACTAACAGTAGTGATATCCTGGGCGGGTGATGGAACTGGGATTGTTAATGGAAAAAGATCTACAGAGAAAGGTATTGGTGAATTATACTTCTCCGGAAATTTAAAACTCACAAATGTTTTATTTGTGTAATCATTTCAGGTCAAACGGATTGTGGGACAATGTTCAGAATGGAAGAGTCACCAAAAGGCAAAAAGTACACTCATGTATGAAAATCTTACTATTAATGCTTGACTGAGGCCAAGGAGATCAGAGTGCATGAGTCTCATGCTCGATCGATTGAGCTAGCCGGATCGGGCAACAAAAAGTATAAAATAGTTATGTAAATAGTTATTTAATAAAATGTTTTACCCTGTTACTTTGCTGGTGTGTTGTATATATTTATAATATTTGCATAGGGTTTGTCGTTATTTTGGGTGGGGTGGGTGGTGGAGCCGAGCTGTCTTGCAGCCATCATGGTGTGGAGCTAAGTTCATCTCACTAGTTTCGTATTTCTCATGAGGGGTTGTTCTTAATGTTTCTATTTTAGCGAGGTCAAAAAGAGATCCCATTAGTGGCCTACTGATTTTGCTCGATTCCTTTTGTTTTTTTAAACGATTTTTCACTATCTGCAAAGACTAAACAGAGTATTGCGATTCTGTGCTTGTTTGTAAATAGAGAATGAACCAAAGAGAACCAATTCTAAAACAGTAAATGCTTGGATAACAATCAATCAAATAGAGAGGGCAGCAGGCACGACGGATTACAACGGGGGCAAAGGCCTGCGTTAACTACCCTTCACTATCTGCAAAGAGAGAGTACTCCTAAGAGAAAAGAGGGGGGGGGGAGGGGGGGCAGCGTTCAAAGCACATCAGCGTGCATAAACACGAAAATGTTTTTACCTATCACGTACTTGACATTTGACAGCTTTTGATATTTGCTATTAAAAAACCATTGAAATCCACTGAAAAAAACATAGGTTATAGACCATATATAGTTAGGAATTAGCATTTACAAAACCTTGAAAATTCACTGAAAAAACCATAGGTTATAGACCATATATAGTTAGGAATTAGCATTTACAAAACCTTAATTTACTCGCACAAAACCATAGAAATTCGCATATATAGTTAGTTGCAATAACTATATATTGCGCACCCGCAATCCACTGCTGATGATGTCACATATTACATCATTCATGACATGGTCAGTGACATCACTGATGACATCACTGATGACATCTCAAATGACATCACTGATGACATCTCAAATGACATCACTGATGACATCACTGATGACATCTCAAATGACATCACTGATGACATTACTGATCACATCACTGATGACATCATTCATGTGATAATACGATGAACCTCTTCAGACTCTAATATAACCTTAGATACACTCAGTGTAAACAGACACTCACATACTGTCACTCATCCATGGAGTTACTCACACACCTAGTCAGTCATGCAAAGAATCAATCACACCTCCATTTGCTCAACTATACAGTTATACACACCTTACTTATTCAAACATATTCTAACACATATTTACTGTCTTATACAATCACTGATACAAGTTTACAATGATCCATGCAGCCACTCACACATTCACTGGCTCTTATACACAGTAATTTATATATGTGAACTCTCACATGTACTGTGTTTTACATATGTACTTACTTTGACATGTAGCACTGAGATATCCATTCACTCACCAATACACTCGTACACAGTCAACCACCCATACAGCTGTTTCCACATGCAGTTTTGAACCCATAGATCTAGTGAATCAACTGTTCACACATGTATGCACAGAGTCACACACCTCCCAGCCACCCACACACACACTCAGTCTCCCATACAAATACTTGGGCAACCAATGAATAACCCATATAGTTACTCATATAGCTACTGATCAACACATGCAGCAGTTCATAGAACAACAGATATAATGATGCACAAATTAAGACAGTTTAGTCACTAACCCATGCACTCAGTGAGACACATTTAATCACTCTCTCATACAGTCAGTCATGCACCTACTAAATCCTTCATCCAGACACTTATACATCCACTCATTCTTCAATATGTAAGACATATTTTAACTTTACAGAAACATACAGTCACTGGATGTTGTCATCAGTGATGTCATCAGTGATGTCATTTGAGATGTCATCAGTGATGTCATCAGTGATGTCACTGACCATGTCATGAATGATGTAATATGTGACATCATCAGCAGTGGATTGCGGGTGCGCGATATATAGTTATTGCAACTAACTATATATGCGAATTTCTACGGTTTTGTGCGAGTAAATTAAGGTTTTGTAAATGCTAATCCCTAACTATATATGGTCTATAACCAATGGTTTTTTCAGTGAATATATATATATACATATAATTATTTTAAATATATATATTTTTATATATATATATATATATATATATATATATATATATATATATATATATATATATATATATATATATATATATATATATATATATATATTACCTACTGGCGGTCGCCAGTAGGTATATATAGTTAGGATTTTTTCTCTATGGAACTTTTGAAAATTCTATGTCTAATAACTTTAGCGTTTGTGGACGGAATCGGCTGAAATTTTCAGGAAAATGGCACATTTTGTTTCTGATCAGCCCCTGAAAATTTGGGGGGGTTTCGTCAAGGGGGGGCCGAGAAAAAAGGGGGGTCCCAAAACGCGTTTTTCCCATTCATTTTTCCATAGGGTGTTTGGCCTCACTTTTAGCTCGAACGGCTGAATGGATTTACACGAAACTTGGCAAAATTGTAGGGACTGTTAGCCCGATGTGCCTTTGCTGGGTCTCAATATATGTGCTCCAGTGGATTTTGAGAAATTAACGTTTTAAAAAACAGATATATCTGTCATCAGCAGTGGATTGCGGGTGCGCGATATATAGTTATTGCAACTAACTATATATGCGAATTTCTATGGTTTTGTGCGAGTAAATTAAGGTTTTGTAAATGCTAATTCCTAACTATATATGGTCTATAACCTATGGTTTTTTCAGTGAATATATATATATATATATATATAATTATTAAAAAACTGTTGTGGTCATCACAAAATTGGAAAACAGTGCCACCATGTGGCTGGCTGTCATGGTTCCCTGTGTTGATAGATAAGTGCCGGTGTAGAGTACCGGAAACCACCAGCTCAAATCTAGCACTGTATAGTGCCCATTAAGCAAAAGAGCACTGAGATAGATGTCTTATAAAGTCAAAAATGGTTCAGAAACTAATCTGACTTCCCATTACCTCCTCAACAAATTTTGTCGTGCCACTACTTGCTATATGAGGTGTCCAACCTCCACTCGGGCTCCACGAGACCAAGCTGACTAACACAGTAAGAGCAACCAACAACTCTCCCCCTCCACTTTAATGCCCCTTCCACCAATATGGTAATAGGAGAGGATGACTCCCCTCACACTTCCTGTTTCCTATATGTGCACTACAGACATCATGGGACCAATGGAACCCTGTTTAAGGTAGACTCTGAGGGGAAAAGCCTCTCAGAGATCGAGGAATCCGAGTATTTCTGTGACTCCTCGAGAGTATGACTCTCTTCGGGGCACTGAGTCAGGAGTCTGAAGATGTATTTATATATTCATTATTTTTTTGTAAAAGCTGTGCTTCTGTTTAATTTAATATGTTTATTGTTTTCGCCCTACTGGGCCTACCAGGGTGAAGGCCTTTTGTTTGCCTTTCTAACCTTCTAGATCAGTTTTGCTGGACTTTGCTGCCTGTAGATGAGTTGCCAAGTAGGTGTGGATGCCAGGCCTGGCAGTGTTTGGGACCATTTTGTGATTCTCCTGTGATTTTGTACCCGTGGCTTGCTGGTAGTATTCCACCTGGCAACTATCTGGTCCAGGGCATCCCTGAGGTGGAAGCGGGTCCCGGTGCCCTAATGAGATTGCCACAAAGTCATTGGCAACGAAACATGTCGGCCGTTCAGGTTAAAATGGTTTAAGCATGATATGGTGGATTTAAACGCGTAAGTACACTAAAAATTAAAGACAGGAGTAATGTGCTTCCGCAACTCAATTTTAGCCTTACAGGAGGAGCACTTCGAGCCTCCTTTGTGTAACGGGGATCTTAAGGGGCAAATTACCAAGCAATAGCGATAATTATCGCTATTGCTTTGTTAGAGACAAACATTTACCGCTAAGCTTCGGCGATTTTTATCGCAAATAAACCTTGGTATTACCAAGGTTTATCGCAAATGCGATAAAAATCGGCCGCAATGCATGAATATCGCTGAAAAGTCAGCGATATTCATGCATTATCGAGCAAATGCTCTTAGCCATGTTATCCTCCTCCCATTGGATAACATGGCTAAGAATTGCTCAGGGCAGGTGTTAGCTTTTGGAGATATTCGCACTTAGCGCGAAGATCTCCAAAAGTTGGTAATAGGAGATAGCGATGTTAGCAACTGTTTCCAGTCGCTAACATCTTGGCACGCCCACTTTGCATGTCATTAGTGATAAATATCACTGACATGCAAAGTGGGGCCCAAGATGGTCGCTATCTCCTACTAGCTGTCGCTAACTGGTGTTAGCGACAGCTAGGTAATAGGGAGATAATTTTATCTCCGCTTTCTTGGCTTTTAAAGCCAAAAAAGCGGAGATAAACCCCCTTGATAATATGCCCCCTAAGTTCTTTATTTTGACACACCTTTTTCTTTAAACGACACATAATTGGGGAGTTTGGTTATGTTTCCTTCTGTATCAGGAAAGTGCAGATGATGACACAGTGAGCTAACTGGTGAGTACCTACCAGCAGCTCCCCTTGTGTGGCTTACTTGAGGTGCTTTCTTGGTTCACTTCACTTTTTTAGACAACGCCTATTTGTCAAAGTTCTGTGGGTGTTCGGCCTGCTATGATTGGTTTTAAATACTAAAGATGACACATATGGGTGGTATATGACTAGATAGCAAACCATGAGGCCTTCAAGAAAATAAATGTTGCGACTTTCCCTTAAAAGTAAATTTTTTTAATGTGTAATCCGTAACCAGGCCATTTTATATTGACTGCCTGTAGATGAGCCTGTTTCCAGATCGGTATATCCCTGTGGGGGATCATTGTTGAAGGCAGCGGGGGAGGGGAAGAGCATCTTTTCTGGGAGGCGCGCATTGTGTTGGTTAGAGTGGCTCTCTGCTTGCATATATGCTTCTGTGGTACATCCCAGGGAGATGTGCAAGGATTTTCTTAGTGCATTCCCCATAATCAGCATAACTGCTTTGCATCCGGAAAGGTAAGCGCGCTATGCGGATCCTTGCGCACCTCCCTGGAAGCATGTTTGTTGTCGATTGAGCCTGCCGTTACATTCGGGACATGCCCTGTGTTGAAGCACGTCTACCATAGTCACCAGTTAATTGGTTTGCTCCAAGGAGGCGGGCACGCAATGTGAGTCCTGGAACTCCTCAACTTGTGACCTCCTCCCTCGCTTGGGATGTCCACCGCAGTGCCTGCCAGAGGTTTTTTATGATTTGTTCTGGCCTCTTTCAACAGTTGCGACCCGACTCTTCAACTTGTTTGGCAGTCAATAAAGAGATATTGGACCTTCTATTAAGGAAATGGAAGAGTCTGGAGAAGGCTGAGCTTCCAAGATTTTTGACAAAGCTGTATCCTTTGGCCAAGGATAACAAGTACCTTTGTCCATTAAAATGGATCTGATTCTAGCTAATCTTGCAGGTAGGTCCACTGTTTTGATGGAGGAAGTTCCTGTAGGAGATCTAGTGGACCAGAAGGTAGAAAGCACTCTCAAAAAGAGTTATCCTATCTTAAATCTTGTTCTGAGGGAGTCAATATGTGACTCATATGCTTCACAGTCTCTAGTTTAAGACTTTCAGTCACTAACCTCAGCACTCCAGGAGGGTGTGGAATTGTGGGGCATATCATCAACGGCCAGCGAAAATGATCACTGGCTGTGTTTAGCGTGCACAATAATAATGCCGCCTATCTCCGGATTCTATCGCTCGGTGACCGCACTATCAGCAACACGCATCGCAGAGGCGATAGAAATCCGGGCAATTGCAGCGATAAGGGGCAATATTGCAGGAGTACCTGCAATAAAAAAAAACAGCGATAGTAAAAACATTGGTGATAGGGAGATGTGGACTCAGCATGACGATCCACCTCTCATGTTAAACATGGCTAAGTCAAATATTTAGCAGGCGTAAGGAACAGGCGATATAGCCGGTTAGAGCAACTTTTAATATCACTAGGCCGGTTAGCGATTCCCTTGTTGATAGGGAGATCCTTCGTTAGCGATTATTTTAGCTGTATTTCTCACGGGAACGCCTACCTCGCATCTCATTAGCGATGCGAGGCGAGGCGAAAAGAAAATGGGAGCTAAAGCATAGATTCACACGCATGCTGATAGGGCGATAAAATTATCGCAGCTTTTCGTCCGAAAACAGACGCAAAAGCGGCGAGAATTTTAACGCCGGTCCTTGATGATATGCCCCTGTATTTGTTCTTCATCATGGAAATACAGTCAAAATTTCTCTCTGATGTATTTTGTGAAATTTTGAAAGCATAAGCCTCATCTATGGAATCCCAGGTAGCTGCAAGATGTCATATTTATATGAGGACTGAAAGGCTGATGGCACTCAAAAAGCAGGTGTGCTTAATATGTCCTTAACTGGGGAGCAGGTAATTTGGAGAACAGTTAGAAGAAGTACTCTGTACAGCTTTTAAAACTCAAAAAGATGCTGTATTATTTAAGGCTCTAATCAGGACAGATCGTCCTAGAAGGTTGGCCAGCAGAAAGCGCCAGAAAGAGTTTCAATTCTTTCAATTCAGATAGACTGAAACTAATCGGCTTTGCTCACCTTGGGCCTCATTTATGAAAGTGATGCATCGCTGCGTGAAAACAGCGATGCGTCGCTTTTCACTGCGCCCTCCTTGCAACACCAATGATGCGCCATATTTACAGTATGACGCATCATGTCGCAAGGAGTTACAGATACGTCAGTATTTCTGATGTATCTGTAGGCGCAAAAGTGACGCATTGCTGGAGTGTGTCACAAAAGTGACGCAACTCCAGCAATGTGTCCTTTCACATGGGGCAAGCCCCATGTGAAAGGGCTTGCGTCAGTCTTACGGCTGCTGTGAGGTAGACGTAAGATTTTGACGCATTTGAGTCCTAGAAGTGGCGCAGTGAAATCTCATAGATTTCACTGCGTCACTTTCATGACCCTTTCTTGCGTCAATACCCCCCCCTTGCATACATTTGTCTGGCGCAGGTATAATGTGGCGCAGGGGTTTACAAAGTGGCGCATCTACCTAGATGCATCACTTTGTAAATATGGCGCAACAAGGCGCATTTTCTACGCCACTGGTGCGTCACAAAAAGTGACGCACTGGTGGTGTAAAAGTGACGCACAGACTCATAAATGAGGCCCCTAGAACTCAGGAAACCATAACTCCTTCTCTTACTCCTCCTGCATCGAAAACCAAGAAGCGTTCCTGACTATGCCGGTATCCCAGCCAGAGGTCACCTCTCTTTTTTTCTACAAAAAAGACAAGAAAATGTTTCAGATACCTGGGTGGTTTGGATGGTGGAAAAAGGATATGACTTGAAAATTGAGCACATGCCTCCAGATGCGGGCCCAGTTCAACTCTCCTGTTCAGGGGATCTGGGGGAATCGCTAGAGTTATCTCAGGAAATTTTGGAACTGTTATAAAAGAAAGTATTTTCTCCTCTGCCAATTAATCAGCAAGTTAAGTGATTTTATTCCACTGCCTTCTGGTCAGGAAACCTTCAGGGAAATACAGGTTAATAAGCAACTTAAAAAAGCTGAATGTCTTTCTCAGAAAAACTCATTTAAAGATAGAAATTCTTCAATAGAATTATCCCGCTAGTGACCCCGGGGAATGGATGACATCCTTGGACTTGACAGATGCATATTTTCACCTTCCGAATTATCCCCCGCACCAGAAGTTTCTCAGGTTATGTGTGAAAAATCAGCATTGGCATTTCCAGGTTCTCCCTTTTGGACTAACGTCATCCTGAAGGTATTTACAAAATTGTTTTGCCCCAATTGTAGCTGACCTTCATATGAGGGGGATCTTAATCCATCCTTACCTGGATAATTGGACCATTCACTCTCCCTCATAGACAATGCTGATGTATCACACCAATGTAGTTCGTCAGACTGTGGAGTTCAGGCTCTAGATCAACTTGTAGAAATCTCATCTGGTTCCTTCTCTGGATCTGGAGTTTATAAGCTCCCGGTTCTAGACTCAGCTAGGATTAGTGAGCATTCCGCCAGCAAGAGCTCGAGGAATCAGCAGTCTACTTCTGTCCCTGGGACAGCACTCTAAAGTCTCAGCCATAGAATAGTTATGTCTCCAGGGACACATTGTGAGTCATATTTTTAATTGAAATGTTTGTATCTTCTTCCATGCCAATAGTTATTTTCATGATTGCGTATGTGTGTTTCTTTTACAGGCATCATCTGTAGTTGCGGTACCATGGGCTCGCCTTCATCTTGGTCTGTTGGACTATTGGAATCCAGTTCTTCACAATTTTGATCAAATGGTGTCTGCAACAAGGGTCATTTGGGGGAAGATGTAGTTGTGGTTAAATCCTATAAATCTGCAAAAACAGATGTTGTTGTTAATGCCTCCTCCCTGTACTCTGACTACAGATGCAAGCAGGATGGGTTGGGGTGCCACAGTGGGAAACCTATTGGTTCAGAGGAGGTTGTCACAGGGGGAGGACTCTCGCTCTCTGTTTGGAAGCAAATTATGTCAGTTTATGGTGACCTTGTTCATTTCTTAGATCTTCTATTAAAGCAGGTACTGTTGGTAAGAACAGACCACACTGTCAAGAAGGCCTATCTAAACAAGCAATCAGGGAGAGGATCCCAGTCTCTTGCAGAGCTCACTTTCATTATAATCATTTGGGTGGATAATCATCTACTGGCTCTATCTGCAAAATATGTTTGGTGGAATGACAACGTTTTAGCAGACAGGTTAAGCAGGAATTTTCCTGCTTCCCATGACTTTTGTCTCTCTTGTCATGTTTTCAAGAAATATGTCAAAAATTCTGTACTCCTCAACTAGATCTATTTGCTGCAGCAGAAAACTTCCAACTTCCAGCATTTCTTTCCAGGTATCAGGAGGAAGGTTGTTGGGGTGTAGATGCCCTAACATGTGCCTGGTCTCCTGTTCTTCTATTTGCTTTCCTCTCCATTTCCCGTAATTCCCAGGGTACACGTCAGGTTGCGGAAGGTGAAAGCAAGGCTCATTAATGACTCCATTTGGGTCAAGGATGGGATTTGTATCTTTTTTAAGACTAATGTCAGTCGTCCAGGAATGGATACTACTTGTGGACCAGTGCTGTCTCCAACTTCCCCGTCTTCCCCTAGACATATGCAGAAGAATAAGGGTTTTGGCATGGGTTTGAAGAATTTTTTCGTTTTTCCTCTCAGGTGGCCTCTTCCATTCAGCAGTCAAGAAGGGTGTCCACATAGAGGGCTTATGATCACCATTGGGATTCTTTTTCTAATTTCTGCTTGGAAAGGTCTCTAGCTCCAACTCTATGTGAATCTAGGAGGATCCTTAAGTTTTTACAGGCCGTTTCTACCTTGAGAGTACAGTGGGGAGCAATCAGAATTGTTGGTCAGCGTGGGATGCTCCAGAAATGGATGCATTAGATTCAAGGTTATTAAAGGGTTTTTCTTGGATAAGACCAACCTTTAGATCAACCTCTCCTTTCTGGGATCTTCCTTTGGTAATAACGGTTTTGCAATGTCATCCATTTGAACCTTTGCAAGAGGCTGATTTTAGAACATTCTTTAAGTTACTTTTCTGGTGGCCATCACTTCAGCTTGTAGACTAGGAGATTTAAGTTCTATGGGCCTTATTTATGAATGACTTGCGCCGCCGGTGCGTCACTTTTAACATGGGAAAAAGTGACGCACCGGCGGCGCAAGTCCTTCATAAATAAGGCCCTATATCTATTAAACGGATCACTGACAGAATATCGAGTACAAAAATATCATATTACCAAAATGTCGGGACATAAATAACGATGTCAAAAATATCACCCTCCTATCTTCATAATGGTAAGTACTAAAATATGGGAAAAATTGTTAAAAATATCGAAGTACAAAATATTGTTTTTTTATATGTATAAAAAATAGTGTAAATTGAACTAAATATTATGTCTAACTTAAATTATTTTTAGAATTATTTGTAGATTTTAACAATTATACGTTATAAATGGAATATGTAATAAATTAAACATACATATATAAAATTTTACATATATATTTACTTAAAAACATTAAAGTTTTGCTCTAGACATGGGAGGTGGGTAGTACAGGCCAGGCTAGATGTGTATAGGACTTGCTTGTAAATACTTGACAGAGATGAGGAAGCCATTCTCTCCTTTTTGATCTGTTATCGGCTTTTGACAAGATCAACCGTACATTCCAAATGAACCAGTTAAAACTGGTGGGGACTCATTCCGGACTGAAAGAGCTTTGTTTGTGTCCTCACTCTTGGTAATGACCTATACTCTTGGAAAGGTGTGCAGCATGTCATGAGATGCTTTTAGAATATAATCTGATTTCTCACATAGTCACACCTCAAAGAGGTACTTTGTAAATTGATTGGAATGTATTCTCAGAGATGGAACAGATGCTGGTAATTTCTTAGCTGATTAGTGTTTGGATGAAAGACGGCATGGCTTGTGCTTAGTGATAATGAGGGCATCCTAATAGTTCTCCTCAGAGTGACAGGACAACTTTCTGTGCGGAGGGAGTTTTCTCCATTAGCGCCTACTCGTTCCTACATTGGGAATGATACGGAGGGTGGGAACATCACTGAACTGATTTTCGTGGATGTTTTTAGGTTGCGTTTCATTATTTATCTTCATAATCTGTTTCCCTCGTTCACATCGCCCATTCTCAGAGGAAAAGGCTGCAATAATCTGTTTGAGAGGGGCCAGCATTTCTCAGTAAATTTGCCTCCTCAGTTCATGTTCTCATATCAGTTCAGGTTTTTCATTCCATATGTAGCACTATACCTGCAATTTAGCCTAGCTTAAAGCCTGCAATGGGACCTTTGTAAGGAAATGATTCCTGCCTTTTCTAAGTATATTTTTCTTCTCAACATCTCCTTTCATATCACTTCAGAATTTTCTTTCAATAAACAGTGTTAAGCCTGCAATTTAGCTCAACCTAAAGGCTGCGATGGAGCGTTAGTGAGGAAAAGTTTCTGCCTTCAATTTGGCCACAACTAGGGTTTTATCTAATCGTTTTTCAGCATTTATAAGTCTTGCCATTTTAATTCAGTCAGCTCGCCATTGTGTATTGCTAATCGTTGTATGAGCAGACTGATTAAGCTTCTACTTCACTCTAAAAAAGTATCTGGCTTTTCTCAGTTACCTGATACTTCACTCTCCTCAGTCATCACAATTTGAGATGGAGGACTCAGCTTCCTTGACTACCACTATGTCTTCTGCATGCAGTAGGAAAAGCTTTGACTAAAAGGTTAAAAAAGACTGTCCTTTTCCCACTAAATCTACTTCTTCAGTCTCTGTGGATCTTTGGGCCCGATTCACAGAACTAATTCAAGACAAAATCCTAAACTTACTACCATTTTGGTATTCACAGAAGGCACTTACTCATTTTGGTATTCACAGAAGGCACTTACTCATTTCGGTATTCACAGAAGTTAGGAGTCCTAACTTTAGGACTCTTAAATGCCTACTGTGAATACGAAAGTCTTAAAGTTAGGATTTTTCTCAGTTTAGAAGTAGTAAAGTTAGGACTCCTAACTTTCGGACTCCTAAATGCCTTCTGTGAATACCTTAAGTCTTAAAGTTAGGATTTTTCTCAGTTTAGGAGTAGTAAAGTTAGGACTCCTAACTTTAGGACTCCTAAAGGCCTTCTGTGAATACTGAAAGTCTTTAAGTTAGGATTTTTCTCCGTTTAGGAGTCCTAAAGTTAGGAGTTCTGACTTTACTACTCCTAAACTGAGAAAAATCCTAACTTTAAGACTTTCGGTATTCACAGAAGGCATTTAGGAGTCCTAGAGTTAGGACTCCTAACTTCTGTGAACACCAAAATGAGTAAGTGCCTTCTGTGAATACCAAAATGAGTAAGTGCCTTCTGTGAATACAAAAATGGTAGTACATTTAGGATTTTGTCTTAAGTTAGTTCTATGAATTGGGCCCTTTATTTGGAAGAGAGTAGGGCACTACGTCCTTACATACAGGAGACTAATGCAAAACTTCAAAGTCTCAATGATAAGTGGTCTAATTTGGAGAAGAGGATGGTGTCTGCTGAAAACACATTTCTGATCTCACTAGTACAGTTCATACAGTCCCTCATCTTCAATCTTAGATCTCCTTGCTTCAAAAATAATTTGAAGATTTAGAAAATAGAAATTGCCGGAGTAACTTTTGTATTTATAGTTTGCTGAAAGGAATGGATGGCTCTGACATTTCTTCCTAAACTGCAAATTATGTCGGAATCCCCTTCTTTAAATATACAAATATAAGACTTGGCCATGTACCTCACACAGCGTCCACTTCCAATAGGCCACGAGGTATTATACTCTATTTTCTTGAATACACAGATCTACTTAACGTTTTCACCCTTCATCTGTTTAAGCCATAAGAGGGACTTATGGTCTGTCTGAACAATGAAGTGAGAGCCAAACAAGTATGGCCTCAACTTCTTCAGGGCCCAGACCACAGCAAATGCTTCCCTCTCTATAGCTGACCAACTTTTCTCTCTGGGAGTCAACCTTCTGCTGATAAAAGCTACTGGTTGATCCTGACCCTCTGGATTAAGTTCAGAGACACAGAATCATTAAGTTCAGAGACACAGAATCAGGATTGGGAAGACTTTGTCGATAGTGCTATCAAGGCTCTGGAAGGTTGGTAGCTTGGCAGCAAAGTGCATGATTTTTATGGATCGTACAATTTGATTATGAGGGAGCAGATCCTTAACAATTGCCAGAACAAGCTATTGCATCAGTACCTGGTGGACTCAGATCTGACCTCTCCCCAAGAATTAGGAAAGAAGGCAGATAAATGGGTCAGTACCAGGGTGAAGCAGAAAAATCAGAACCATGGTGGTGACCAGAAGAAGCAGGATTCGTCTAAAACTCAAGATAAGGGTGGGGACAATGGTAAAGACTAAGGGCCTGATGTAGAAAGGCAAATACCGGTCGGTAACGGCCGATTTTGGCCGTTACCGACCAGTATTTGGAGTTTGGGATGTAGGGGCATGTTAAAATACCGATTCTGTAAAATACCAATTCGGTAAAATTACCGAATCTGTATTTTGACATGTAGGTAGCACTGTAATCAGTGCTACAGGGGTTTAGGAATTCGTTTTTTACCACCAACTAGAAGTTGGTGGTAAATAATGAAAACCCTTTAAAAAACATTTTTTTTGCTTTTAAAACAGTGCCATGTTGCAGACATACATGCCCTAAGGGCATGTATGTATGCAACATGTGCACCCATGCACAATTGAGGGGTACAACAGGGTGTCACAGTGACACCCTGCCTTCTTCTATGTTTCCCCCAATTACCGAATCGGTATTTACCGATTCGGTAATTGACATTCATTCCTATGGGCCTCCAGGCCCGTAGGAATGAATGGCAATTACCGAATCAGTAAATACCGATTCGGTAATTACTGAATCATACCGATTCGGTAATTAAATCGGTAAAATTACCTACATCCCGATTGCCAGTTCTTAAATACTGAATCGGTATGATTCGGTATTTAAGAATCGGTAATCTGCGATTACCTACATCGGACCCAAAGAGACTTCATCAGGCCCCCACAAACCTGCATCTGGGGGGGGGGGGTCACAATCCAACAAAGGTAAAGGCAAAAAGAAACCTTGGTGCTATCTCTCTAAACAGAAGTCCCATTGGACAAGAGATGCTGATTGTCCAAAAACCAAGAAAATTTCTCCTAACACCACTGCCCCTAAGGCAACTGCGCCCCCCAGCACTTGTACAAGTGGTGGTACAGGGAGCAAGGGTTAGTGGGGTTAACCTTGGGCTCTGAGATGGGTTCTGGCCTAGTCAGAACTCCAATTCAGGCTGTGTTTCTCTGTGATGGTGGCATGGATCTTGCCACCTTACTTGTCAGTTCCAGTAATCTGGGCAAGTACAGGCAACAGCCTTTGATGAATGGTAAAGAGGCCATGGCATACAGGGACACATGTGCAAATGTCACTATGATGACTGAGAATCTTGTGTCCCCTGCCCAAATCATACTTTTGTACCAAGTGACCAATGCAAACAATGTCAGGACTGACCATTCCTTGGCAGTTGTAAATGTCAGCTAGGGAGGGGTAATTGGCCCTAAAAAAGGTTGTGGTAAGTTAAGAACTACAGGTAGAGTGTTTGTTGGGCAATGATTTGGAGACTTCAGCCTGGGCTGAACTGGAACTTAAAACACATGCAGCAATGCTGGGCATTTCTGCAGATGTGTTTGCTGTGATCAGGTCACATACCAAACTGACAACCACTGAACAAGCCCTGAATCCTGGGACAATGGACCAGGTGCCTTGCAAGAGAAGGAGCAGGAGGGGTAAGGCTGTGTCTCTCCCCCAGACTTAGAGTTGGGATCAGTCTGCTGAGGGAGATGAACTCAGTACCTGTGAAGGAACTGACCCAGATGAGCTTGAACCTGATCAGGTTGAGTTCTTGGGGTCAGGGGGCCCTTCCAGGGTAGACTTGAGTTTGGAGCAGCAAACCTGCACTCTCTTGAACCCCACAGACAGCAAGCTGCTGTTGAAGCTGCTGGGAGTGTCAGTGGATACCGCAGGATCTATTGGGATGAGGGACTGATGTACTCAGAGGGTAGTGACAAGAAGCCGTCTGCCACCAGGAGGTTGGTCATACCTCTGAGGTTTAGGGGCTTCCTAGTCACCTTGGCACATGACATTCCCTTAGCAGGACACCTAGGCCAAAGTAAGACTTGGGACAGGCTTGTCCCTCACTTTCACTGGTCTCACATGTTTTAGGACTCCAAGGAGTTTTGCCACTCCTGTACCATCTGCCAAGCCAGTAGTACGTCAGATGATACTACAAAGGTCTCCCTCATACCACTACCAGTGTTGGGGATTCCCTTTGAAAGGGTTAGGATTGACATAATCGGTCCCATGAACCCTCCAACAGCATCTGGGCACAGTTATATTCTAGTGGTGGTGGGCCATGCCACTAGGTACCCAGAAGCAATTTCCCTTAGAACCACAACAGCTCCTGTGGTGGCCATGGCCCTCCTGGGAATTTTCTCCTCATACAGCAGCAGCTCTTCTTTGAAGTCCTCCATTGGGTTAGACTGCAGTTTCCGACTCCACCTCACACCTAAGCACCAGGCTTCCCTGGGTTAGGTAACTTGAATACTTCTGTATGAATGCATGAATGAATGAATGTAATCTTGTAAAGCACAGACTTAGCCCAAAGGCATCAAGGCGCTGGTGCGGTGTGGGGTGCCTCTCCAACCTTCGGTCTTCCACGCGGTTTCCTCAAAGTCCACTGGGAAGGGTCCCTATTCTTTAAAAATCCAACCGCGACTTGACCATAGACTTGCACGGAGCATGCGGTCATATACACACACTGCACACACTCTCCATGGGGTCCTTGGTGGTCCCAGCAACTCTACGTCCTCTCAACATTTTCCTGACTCGAGTCATGTTCTTATACCACTTTTTTTAGCATATGGTTTGGTCCCGCCCTTGGGCCCACTGTGTATTTGTTCTATTTACTGTGATTTCTTTGCTATAGTATTGTGTTCTTTGGGTATATATCTGTGTGGGAGATACTGGAACGTACTAGAGAGTACTATATAATAAATATATATTTTTATAAATACCTTGTGTGGTTCACTTTTATTTAATCTATACTATAAGATTGCATTCTGGTAAAACAAGCTGCTTTGCACTCCTTCAAGACTAAGCCTGAAGGCTGCTCTCCACAGCTACCACTTGGATAGCTTTCTGTGGTTGTCTGAGACCTCTTAATTCACCATAAGGGTTGTCTGGACTGGTGCAACGTGCCCACTTACATTAGTGAACATCTTATACCAGGCCAGCCGCTCAAAACTTGGGTATGCCGGGCACCCTTTTAGAGTTAGTTTGTGCCCTCTATACCGATACCTGGTGTAGAGGTTTAGTGGGAGGGGATAGAAGTCTTTCGAAAGACACCCTCACCGCAAATGGACTAAAACAAGGATGCTTACTTGCCCCCTCCTCTTCTTCATATATATTTCAGATCGCCCCAATTATCTGGCCCAAGGTGAGAGCATCGCTCTAGCAATTAGGGGAAAAACGATTGTGTGTCTACTCCATGCAGACAACATAATAATCTTTGAATTTACCCCGAAGGGTTTAAATAGTTGTCTGCAGGCACCCCAAAAATTCTCTGAGGCTCACCACTTAAAGATCAACTTATCTAAAAGTAAAATTATATGCATGCATGGGAAGAAGAAGTTGAAATATAGAAACTTTGTATGGTCTCTAGGCGGACAAAAATTGGAACTTGTGAAGTCATATACCTTTTTGGGAAAAATTGTATGTGGCAACCTTAGTGACAATACCCATATAGAAAACAATATTTCTAAAGCCAGCACTCAGGGGAAAAGTTTGTGCTCCCTTTACAGGTCTATTGGAAAAAGGAGTTTTATACCTTTATTGGAGGTCTTTCGTGCAAAAATCCCTGCCCTCTGCTGTATGGTACAGAACTGATTCATGTTGGAAAATGAACCTTTTTAAACGCAACGGAAGGCCAAAATCTAAGAAGCTTAGCCTTAGTCAATTCGGCACATTCTGCTGCCACCCTCAGGCTAGAATTTGGATTAAGAAGTACCTAGGCACAGTGCCTCCTGTGGTTAGGGCATTGGGCTTTAGGTTTGGCAAAGAGTGATTATGGTACACTTAGGTTCAGACTCCGAAAATACATTTTAGAAGGTTTAAAGGAATAGTCATTAATCTTTAGAAACTTTATGATTGCGATTGATTTGTTGCAATTAGACTAGTCTTTGATTTTTACTTTATCTCCATACCAACTAAAAGCTATCCTGAAACAGGCCACTTGGTCCTTAAGTTTCTCTAGGGATAGGGAAGTTTGCACTTTAAAGAAGGGTAATCATCCGGCTATTGAATCCTGCTTGATAAATAAAGTACAAGCTTAGATTTCATGGAGTGCGCTGTTTCTGGTTACAACTAACGCAGTGTATGCTCCCCTTAAAACCTTTACTGGCAAAATGGTAATCAGATCTGTAATCTGTGCAATAATGGTCTCCAGGATGTTAATCAAGTATTATTTATTTGTCCAGCTTTGTTACTATGCCGATGGAAATGGATGAGACCAATATGTTTACGGCTATCTATCCTCTCTACCTTAGCAGTACTAGAATCTCTTTATGCCCCCCCCCATGCGAAATATTCTGTCATAGCTTTTTTTTAACTTTTTTAAGTGTTTTTTAAATCATCTATATTAAGGTACATCAGATATCTAGGTTGTAGATGCTGATATTTGTTTTATGTGGGCAATTTTATCCTTTATTTTCTGATGGTATTTCATGGTACATAAACAATCTTTTTTTATTTAGCTCCTAAAGCCTTGCACTGATGGCACGAAGAACAATTTAATATCTTGTACTGTATGTGGTTAATTGAAAACCCTTTGATCGTTGTATTACGTTTAGGAGTCTCTAATCTCTTGTTGGGAAAGAATATTTTTGTGTCTATTTATTGCAAACCAAAATCTTTTTTATATGTTGGTGGTTTTGAGGTTTATGTGGACCTCTTCAGAGTTCCGTAATCATAAAAAAATAAACTTGAAACTTGAAAACTAGTGGCAACTGGACCTGAACTGGACTGGATCTTTCCTGACATCTTTGGGTCCTGGGGGCCTTTAATGTGTACTCTTGTGGTTGTTTAAGCAACAAACAGAGTTTGGGAATTTTTACAAACTTTTACGCCAGAACATCTAATGACATATACACGCTGTCAGATTGAATTTAAGATGTGTCCTTTGTGTAGAAGAGTTTTTCCTCCAAAAGAAAACAATGTCCTGTTTCAGATAATGATTTTGACAAATTTGTCATACTTTCCTACTTCCAAACCCTTTCAGGGCCAATATCCTTGGTGTGACCGACCTGCACTTCCTTGAGGTCAGCCTCAAATTGTACCTAGGCCCCAGTCTATCATGATCATTGAATATCATTGGTGCTTTGTGCTTTTTGGCAAAATGTGTACTTACATTTTTAGAAATTCATATTTCCTGTTTCCCTGTTGCTGGATTTTTGTTATTTTTCTGTCATTTTGTTCATTACATTTTACTTTATGTTTGTAAATTGGAGCAATACCCTGAATCTGCTCACCTCAAATGTCTGTTTTTCTAGCAGAGTTTTTAGGCATAGGATTAGTACTCTGATGAGCTCTAATTAGAGCAAAACGTGTGTCAAGGATTGCTTTTATTAATTCCAGGTTAGCTTGGATGGCATTGTATCAATCCAAAACTGTAATACAGTTCCTGGTATGTCAAAAGGTTTTTGTCATTTAACGGCCTGGCACAGATGGCACTGTGCCAATTCTACGCTTAAAGACTTTGCTATAAAAATAGCAAAAGGCTTTTTCACTTTCTAGCTCTGCGTGGGTGGCAGTGTACTAATCCTATGCTTAAGACGCTGCTAGAAAAACAGACATTTACGTTGAGCAGATTCAGAGCATCGCTGTTGAAGGGTGCCCTATGTAAAGGAGCTGCTCTCAACCAATCAATCAATCATATCATTTGTAAAGTGCACTACTCACCCGTGAGGGTCTCAAGGCGCTGGGGTCGGGAATGCTGCTACTGCTCGAAAAGCCAGGTCTTGAGGAGTTTTCTGAATGTCAGCAGGTCTTTGGTCTGCCGTAGGTGGATGGGGAGGGTGTCCCAGGTCTTGGCGGCGAGGTGGGAGTACGATCTGCCACCGGAGGTCGCTCTTCGGAAGCGGGGGACTGTGGCGAGGGCGAGGTCGGCGAAGCGGAGCTGGCGGGTGGGGGTGTAGAAGCTGAGTCGTCAGTTGAGGTATATTGGTCCAGTGCTGTGGAGTGCCTTGTGTTTGTGGGTGAGGATCTTGAAGGTTATCCTCTTATTGACCGGGAGCCAGTGCAGGTCTCTCAGGTGGGGTGTGATGTGGCTGCGGCGAAGGATGTCGAGGATCAGGCGTGCAGAGGCGTTCTGGATGCGTTGGAGCCGTCTCAGGAATTTGACCGAGGCTCCTGCGTAGAGGGTGTTTCCGTAGTCCAACCTGCTGCTGATGAGGGCCTGGGTGACTGTTCTTCTCGTTTCACTAGGGATCCACTTGTAGATCCTGCGGAGCATGCAGAGGGTGTTGAAGCAGGAGGAGGAGACGGTGTTGACCTGTTTAGTCATGGAGAGGGTGGAGTTGATGATGACCCCCAGTTGCGTGTGTGGTCGGTGGGTGTTGGAGCAGTTCCCAGTGCGGTCAGGCACTAGGAGTTGTCCCAGGCCAAAGGGGTGGATCCGAGGATGAGGACCTCCATCTTGTCCGAGTTCAGCTTCAGTCGGCTGTTCCTCATCCATCCAGCGACGGCTTCATTCCTTCGTGAAGGTTGGTTTTGGTGGTGTGGGAGTCCTTGGTTAGGGAGTGGATCATCTGGGTGTCATCGGTGTAGGAGATGATGTTGAGGTCGTGTCGACGGGTGACGTGGGCGAGCGGTGCCATGTAGATGTTAAACAAAGTTGGGCTGAAGGATGAGGGGGGGCCGAAATCAAGAACACATACCTGCCGTGAGGGAAACGGCTGACATTCTGGCAGGGAGAAGCGCCGTGAGGGGAACGGCTGAATAGCACAGCGTCACTGCCACTGCCACCGGGGACACAGAACCACAATCCCCAGGTGCCCCGGCGGCCGAGTCGCGTCCCTGACGCCACCATCGCGCCCGGAGGCGCCTGTTAAGCGAGGAGCGCCGAGCGCTCGGAGGGGGGCCGAAATCAAGAACACATACCTGCCGTGAGGGAAACGGCTGACATTCTGGCAGGGAGAAGCGCCGTGAGGGGAACGGCTGAATAGCACAGCCTCACTGCCACTGCCACCGGGGACACAGAACCACAATCCCCAGGTGCCCCGGCGGCCGAGTCGCGTCCCTGACGCCACCATCGCGCCCGGAGGCGCCTGTTAAGCGAGGAGCGCCGAGCGCTCGGAGGGGGGCCGAAATCAAGAACACATACCTGCCGTGAGGGAAACGGCTGACATTCTGGCAGGGAGAAGCGCCGTGAGGGGAACGGCTGAATAGCACAGCGTCACTGCCACTGCCACCGGGGACACAGAACCACAATCCCCAGGTGCCCCGGCGGCCGAGTCGCGTCCCTGACGCCACCATCGCGCCCGGAGGCGCCTGTTAAGCGAGGAGCGCCGAGCGCTCGGAGGGGGGCCGAAATCAAGAACACATACCTGCCGTGAGGGAAACGGCTGACATTCTGGCAGGGAGAAGCGCCGTGAGGGGAACGGCTGAATAGCACAGCGTCACTGCCACTGCCACCGGGGACACAGAACCACAATCCCCAGGTGCCCCGGCGGCCGAGTCGCGTCCCTGACGCCACCATCGCGCCCGGAGGCGCCTGTTAAGCGAGGAGCGCCGAGCGCTCGGAGGGGGGCCGAAATCAAGAACACATACCTGCCGTGAGGGAAACGGCTGACATTCTGGCAGGGAGAAGCGCCGTGAGGGGAACGGCTGAATAGCACAGCGTCACTGCCACTGCCACCGGGGACACAGAACCACAATCCCCAGGTGCCCCGGCGGCCGAGTCGCGTCCCTGACGCCACCATCGCGCCCGGAGGCGCCTGTTAAGCGAGGAGCGCCGAGCGCTCGGAGGGGGGCCGAAATCAAGAACACATACCTGCCGTGAGGGAAACGGCTGACATTCTGGCAGGGAGAAGCGCCGTGAGCGGAACGGCTGAATAGCACAGCGTCACTGCCACTGCCACCGGGGACACAGAACCACAATCCCCAGGTGCCCCGGCGGCCGAGTCGCGTCCCTGACGCCACCATCGCGCCCGGAGGCGCCTGTTAAGCGAGAAACGCCTCTCGCCACGCGAGGCGCGCGCGGGAGCGCCCGGGGCTAAGCCCGGGCAAAGGGCGGGCCCTCTGTGGCCCTCAGAGGCACTAGGAGGACGGGACGGGCCATCACTCTTGGCTCCAGCTTTGGAGAAGGTACAGTCAAGCTCCTTTTCTTCCATCCCTATTGCCTTGAACTGCTTATAGCTGTCACCAGGATAACTGGATTCAGTCACCCAACTTCAATGTCCATCTGGGAAGAGCTGAATGCCCTCTGTGGCACACACTATATCCCGGATGCTCTATCCCCCCCCATAGTGTCTCGAGACACTGCTCAAGCTATCTGCTCCCCCCAGGCTTCCCCCGTTACAACCCTCCCTCCATCTAATAAATGCAGCCCCTCTGTACCCGGACCCAGTACAGCCTCATCACCAGTGGATAAGGCTGAGTCTCGATCCCCCCTACAATCGACTCTTCTGGCCCAAATCGAGCGACTCCTTGATACTGCTCTCTCTCCACTGGTTGCTAAAATAAATGATTTGGGAGATAGACTGTGCAGGATTGAAAAAACGGTAGCACAGTCATACCCACCGACTAGAAACACTGTAACTCCCATACGCTCTTCCCCCACTAATACCCACAAAAGGCCTACGGACAATGCACCCAGGATATTGCAAACATGTGACTCCCCTGTTACACCACCTATCCAAAGTGATCACAATATCACCCGTATTCACGATCATGCCCCTCAAAGAGCTCCTGTGATCGCACTAGATAGAAGACATTGCATCGATTTACCCCCCGTAGCAGCCCCATATGTCACCATTCTCTCTGGGGTCCCTGCTCTCAGACCAGGAAAACGTGAACTGCATCGGGACCTACTGAACAAAGCCATTTTTTGGCTCCAAAACAATAGACCATTACCTTCCTTGCTAGACGGTGGGATACAGAGCGTCAGAAGGGTGGGGTGGCTTGGTCATCTGCCCAAAAATGTTCCGGGGGACTTGATTCTGGTTAGGTTTAAGGACAGGAACACTGCCCCCTACTTGCGATCTATCCAGCCAAAACTTGGAGATGGCTCCATTCGTATTTGGGACCTCCATGACTTTTACCCTGGTCCTCGAGCACCGAATCACAACAGCGGGTGAAAAAGGGGGATTCTGTGTATTGGGTTTTTTTATTTAGAACTGCTTACATGCTAACTATTTTTAGTTGGGTCTTAACTCATTTTTTCTTTTAACTAGGCAATGTTATGTTGAGTTATTTTTTACTTGTATGTATTTTATTGTGTTGCTTTTATGGCCAAACGCCGAATAAAGCTTATTTGATGATGATGATGATGATGGATGAGCCCTGGGGTATGCTGCAGATGATCTAGGTGGCTTCAGAGCGGAAGGAGGGAAGGCGGACGCTCTGTGTTCTGCCGGACAGGAAGGAGGTGGTCCAGTCCAGAGCCTTCTCTTGGATCCCGGCGTTGTGGAGGAGTATTCATAGTGTGTGGTGGGAGACCGCATCGAAGGCAGCTGGCAGGTCCAGGAGGATGAGGGCCACTGTTTCTCCATTGTCCAGCAGGGACTTGATGTCATCAGTGGTGGCGATGAGGGCAGTCTCGGTGCTGTGGTTGCTGCGGAACCCGGACTGGGAAGGGTCCAGTATGTTGTTCTCCTCGAGGTAGCGGGTCAGTTGTTCGTTGACGGTCTTCTCGATGACCTTTGTCGGGAACGGGAGCAGGGAGATGGTCCGGAAGTTCTTGGGGTCTGCCTTGGGTTTCTTGAGTAAGGCGTTGATCTTGGCGTGCTTCCAACTCTCCGGGAAGGTTGCTGTGTCGAAGGAGGTGTTGATGACTTTCCGGAGATTTATTTATTTTATTTTGAGAATTTATAAAGCGCAACCGTCACCATTACAGGCATCCTGGCGCTGACAGAGACCAACGAGGGGTAAAGAACAGACAGAGTAGGAAGGCTAGCAAGGAAAGAGCCAGGTTTTCACCTTTTTTCTGAACTGCAAGAGTTCATTTGTGGACCTAAGCTCGATGGGGAGGGAGTTCCAGAGTCTGGCGGCAGCCACCTCAAAGGATCTACCTCCAGCTCTGACCTTTTTAAATCTAGGAACCACTACCAGTCTAGCATCAGATGATCGAAGTTTTCTGGTAGGGGTATGCCAAACAAACTTGGATTGTAGAGGAGCTGGACCGCAGCCATGAAGAGCTTTAAAAACTGTACAGAGGGCTTTAAATTGAATTCTTTGTCTAAGAGGGAGCCAATGTAGCTTTGCCAAGGCCAATGGTCCATGAGATCTTCTAGGCCACCCCAAGGCCAGTTTCGCGGCCGCGGATTGAACCCTTTGAAGCCTGTCCAGTAGATATTCAGGGGCCCCAAGCAGGAGGGCATTGCAATAGTCCAACCTGCTCAGGATAGTACATCTGACCACTTGGGCACACGCGTAAGTGGGTAAGAGGGGCAGAACCTTCCTAAGTGAGCGAAGGATAGCGAGGCAACAAGCCGACGTTTTCTGCACATGGGTGTCCATGCTGAGTCCTTGGTTTAACATGACCCCAAGGTTGCGGACAGATTCTGCAGGCTGTACGTTAGAGCCTGTTTCTGGGGGCCAGACGTTGTTAGGAAATGGGCGGGGGATCCTCGTTCCAGCGCAATAAAGCACTTCGGTTTTCCCGACATTAAACTGAAGTGAGTTAGTCTTTAACCAACTTGACGTATTCCGTAGACAATTATGAAAGACCTCCATGGAGACGGAGTCCTCTCCTTCCAATGAAAGGATCAACTGCGTGTCATCGGCATAATTAACAGTTCTAATGCCGAATCCTTTAATAAGCCTAATTAGCGGCCTAAGGTACACATTAAAAAGAATTGGACTAATAGCAGAGCCCTGGGGGACTCCGTGCAACACCGGAGAAAGGCATGATTGGTAAGGTGGCATAGAAACAGCCTGCTGCCTATCAGTCAAAAAAGAGTGGAACCATTGCAGTGCAGAGTCTCTCACTCCTACCTCCGCCAACCGCCTTAGTAAGATCTTATGGTTTACTGTGTCAAAGGCGGCAGACATGTCGAGCAGGATCAAAAATGAAGCCTGTCTTCTGTCTGCACGCCTTTGCAGTTCATCCATGGCGGAGATAAGAGCTGTTTCGGTTCCATGAGCGGGCCGAAAGCCGAATTGGTCCTCGTCAAGTAGGAGATGATGTTCCAGGTGGGTGGAAAGAGTGTTACTAACCACCCTCTCAACTATCTTGGCGGGGAATGGCAGCAGTGAAATGGGCCGATAATTTTTAGAGCAGTCGGGGTCCAAGGAAGGTTTTTTTAGCAAAGGGGAGACTAATGCCCGTTTCCAATGGGCAGGGACGGTGCCAGTCACCAGGGATTGATTGCAAATGAGATGGAGTGTGGGGAAAAGCTCATCTTCAAATTCCTTCCAAATTTTAGGGGGCACCGGGTCCAGGGGAGAGCCAGACACAATCCCTCTAGCTATCTTGGTAAATATATCAAATGTAAGTGGCAGAAACCTGCACAGTGACACCTCTGGTGCCAAAGCCGAATCGGGTAATTGGTCAACTAAGGGAACCAAGCCCGGGTCAGAAGGGTAATCCGTGTCAAGAGGGGTGTCCAAGTCTTTCAGGATCAGAACTATTTTCTCTTTAAAGAAGGTGGCAAGATTGTCACAGAGTTCTTGGGACGGGACAATCACATTCTTGCAAGACTCCGGATTGGTGACGCTATTTAAGATGTTAAAAATGCTCCTCGAGTTAGAGGTGGAGTTGCAGATCAGAGTGGAGTAATAGTCCGCTTTAGACTTTTTAATGAGATTTTTATACGCCAGAATCTTAGTCTTCCAAGCAGCTTTGGAGATTTCGCTGTAGTCGCGTCTCCACTTTCTCTCGGCTTGTTTACATTCCAATTTTAAAGTTTTTAGGTCATCATTAAACCATTGAGCGGAGTCTTTACCCCTAATGAGCCGAGTTTTTAGAGGGGCAGAGGTATCTACCGCCAGAGAAATGCTGGAGTAAAAAGAGTTGTAATTATCATCAGCACATTTGCTCTCATCAAAGAGCGAAGCCAGATGGAACACATCCCCAGAGAGGTGTAGTCGTGAAAGAGCCTTCCAGTCTCTACACTTAATTTCCCTGGATGGCGCAGGTGCCTTATGTGAGTTCAACTTCTTGCAAAGAAAGAATTTAACTAGCGAGTGGTCTGTCCAGTCCATTGGAAGAGTGTCCCCCATAACCACCAGATCCGGTGCCGCAAAGACCAAGTCCAGGCGGTGGCCAGCTATGTGGGTGGCGTTGGAGACCAGCTGAGAAAGACCAAAGCTATCACATGCTTGAAGAAGGTTACCGAGGGCTAAGTCAAGTGTGCCGTTACGCCAAAGATTAAAATCACCAAGAATAAGAAGCTTATGGTGAGATAGGGCGATATTGGTCAAGGTAGTGATTAGAGCTTGTTGCTGTAGTAGGTTAAACGAGCCTGGAGGGCGATAGCAGACTAGTGCAGTGGCAGTAGCCCCTGAACAAGTCTGGATGGAGAGCCCCAGCATCTCAGTGCCCAGGAGTGGGTCTAAGCTAAGAATCTTAATACTGATGGAGGCTCTAAAAATCACTCCCACCCCCCCGCCAGTTCCCACAGGCCTTGGGGAGTGGAGGAATTTGAACCCGGAAGGGCAGGCGAAGCCAGGGTCAACCAGGCAGTCTGGACGAGTCCATGTTTCTGTCATGAACAAGATGTCAAGTTCATGAGAATCCATTATAAGTTGGATCTCCGTGCAATGTTTAGGCAGGGACCTGACATTTAGTATGCCACAGTTGAAGAGATCGTTACGCAGTATATCAGCTCGAGGATGTGCCGTGGGTGCTAGAGAGAGTGTTCCTTTATCTGCATGTCTCTGACCCAGTAGAATAAGTTGTTCTCTAGAGTAGGGTGGCCCCGGAGGGAGATGCTCCTGAAGAGAAGGATCCAAACTGGCAGCATCGGGCGCCCATGGCGCTACCTTGGCGCAGACGAGCTTGCCTTTAGCGCGCCTTCGGCGCGCAAACGTCGCGCCCGCTGCGCTCGTCCGCTGCGCTTCCTGTAAAGACACATAATTTATGACCGGGGGTAAGGTGCTAGGAGGGGCGTGGCCAACGCGGGTGGGCGTGTCCGCTGGATCGGGGAATGGCGGCAAAATCCCTAAACAAACACTCACCCGCTGCAGCGCTTATCGGCTGTGCGAGGGAGCTTCGATTTTGCAGCGTTCAATGCCAAGAGCAGAGGCTAAAAAGCACAGTATCACAATAAAGATTAAAAAGTGTTAAAAAATATCGTTTTCAACTCTCCCGGCTTTTCGCCTCAGGAGGAATCTGTGGTGGACGCGCTAGTAGTCAGCGCAGGGTTTAAATAACCAAGAAGGGGCGTGGCCAACGCGGGTGGGCGTGTCCGCTGGATCGGGGAATGGCGGCAAAATCCCTAAACAAACACTCACCCGCTGCAGCGCTATCGGCTGTGCGAGGGAGCTTCGATTTTGCAGCGTTCAATGCCAAGAGCAGAGGCTAAAAAGCACAGTATCACAATAAAGATTAAAAAGTGTTAAAAAATATCGTTTTCAACTCTCCCGGCTTTTCGCCTCAGGAGGAATCTGTGGTGGACGCGCTAGTAGTCAGCGCAGGGTTTAAATAACCAAGAAGGGGCGTGGCCAACGCGGGTGGGCGTGTCCGCTGGATCGGGGAATGGCGGCAAAATCCCTAAACAAACACTCACCCGCTGCAGCGCTTATCGGCTGTGCGAGGGAGCTTCGATTTTGCAGCGTTCAATGCCAAGAGCAGAGGCTAAAAAGCACAGTATCACAATAAAGATTAAAAAGTGTTAAAAAATATCGTTTTCAACTCTCCCGGCTTTTCGCCTCAGGAGGAATCTGTGGTGTGTGGAGATGGGGTGCGATGGATGTGCTGGCTTAGTTGAAGATGTGGTGTGGGCATGGGTCTGATAGAGATCTGGAGTGGATGGTGTTCATGATCTTGATGGTGTCATCGTCGTTGATGTTGGTCCAGGAGAGCAGGCGGTTGGTGCGGATGGTGATTGTGGGGGCGGAGCTCTCAGTGGTTGTCGGGCGGTCGTGGCATTGAAGCTATCGTGGATGTCTGCGATCTTACGGTGGAAGAAGGTGGCCAGCGAGTCGCACAGGTCTTGCGAGGGTGGGACGTCGTTGGTGTTGGAGCTGGGTTTGCAGAGTTCCTTCACAATGTTGAAGAGCTCTTTGCTGTTGTGTGCGTTGTTGTCTAGGCGGTCTTTGAAGGAGGCCCTTTTGGCAGATCTGATGAGGTGATGGTTTCTGCGGGTGGCGTTCTTGTGGGCTGAGTGGCTGTCCGGTGTTCGTTAACGGAGCCAGATCTTCTCCAGCATTCGGCAGGTTTGCTTGGAGGCCCGAAGGTCTTCAATGAACTAGCTGGCTTTCTTGTTGGTGTGACTGTTGGAGGGTTTCGTGATCGGGGCGAGGGTGTTGGCTCCGTCATTGATTCTTGAAGGTGAAGTGGATGCAGCGATGGTCAGTCCAGTGGAGTTTGGTCATGTGGTTGAAGGGGACGTGGGGGTTTGCGGAGAGAATGGGGTCAAGCGTTTGACCGGCGGAGTGGGTGGGTGTTGTGACGAGTTGTCTGAGTCCGCGGTTGGCTAGATTGTCGAACAGGGTGGTAGAGTTGGTGTTATTGTTGTTCTTGAGTGGAAGTTCAGGTCCCCGAGGAGAATGTAGCCTGTGGAGGCGAGGACGTGTGTGCTGACGAAGTCGGCGATGGAGTCGCTGAACTGTGGTCGGGGTCCAGGGGGTCTGTAGATGAGGGTTCCTCTGAGGGTGGTGTTGGGGTCGGTGTGGATCTCAAAGTGCAGGTGTTTGGCGGTGCTGAGGGTGTCGTCAGTGTTGGTCGAGACTCTGAGAGTGTTCCTGTGGACAATGGCGATTCATCCACCTGCTCCGTTGGTGCGGTCCCTGCGGGTGATCTTGTAGCCTTCCGGGACGACCATGGTGGGTGCTGAGGCGGGTTCAGCCAGGTCTCCGTCAGGAAGGCAACGTCTGGGAAGGTTGAGTTGAGTAGGTCCCAGAGTTTAACTGCGTGTTTGCGGGCGGAGCCGCTGTTGAGAAGGATGCATCTGAGGTGGTTGGGTTCTTTCCTGGTTGGCAGTATGGTGGAGCGGATGCTTGTGAAGCTGCAGTTCCGGCAGGTGAAAGCTCCATGGGTGCACTTCGGGATGGCCAGGAAGCAGGTGTGTGATCGTCCAGTGTTGAGTGCGTGGAGGGTTCTGGCACCCTAGTGGTGTCGGGCGTCGTGGTGTTCGCTGGGTCCAGGGGTCCTGGCGCTGGGAGCGGTCCAGGCGCGGACGGGCACAGATGGGCTTGCCTAGGGTACGCCTTTGGCGTGCTGGCAGCGCGGCCTCCATATAAGGGATGTGGGAGGGAGGAGCAGCTGGGAGGTGGGCAGCGAATGGGATTGTAGGGGGGCGGGCCGCAGGGACGCAGCAGCGGGAAGAACAGGCTGGGGCACAGAGGAATGAAAACAAGTCTGGGCAAGAAAGAAAGTTAGGCATAGGGGAATAAAAACAAGTCTGGGCAAGAAAGCAAGTACAGGCACAGCGGAATAAAAACAAGTCTGGGCAAGAAAGCAAGTTAGGCACAGGGGAATAAAACAAGTCTGGGAAAGAAAGCAAATACAGGCACAGGGGAATAAAAACAAGTCTGGGCAAGAAAGCAAGTTAGGCACAGGGGAAAAATACAAGATTAGGCAAAAACAATGCAGGCAGAGCCGTGCAGCAGCGTGGGGAGCGACCTGCCTGCGTGCAACTAGAATCCCATGATAAACAAGTTTAACACTTAACACAACTGATGTGGGCTGCAGAGGCATGTTTTAATGTAGTGTGTGGCTTAAAGCCAAATCCTCTTGCAACAAATATGTAATAAAAGTGAAAGCCCTTGTTGATTATAGAATATTCACCAATGAATGTCTGAGCATGTCCCTGTGTTGTGGCATTGCAGATTGTCAAATAATGTAGAATGAAAGGGTGACCAAGTTAGAGATGGTTTAACTCACACTGGGGTTATAAACATGACTATAGGGTTGGATGCAATTGGGGTAATCTCAGGAGTGTCTATAGTGTGTTTTACCACATGACGGAGGCTTGTCCATAGGACCTGGCACAAGGTGTCTTATCAGTGGCACAGGTATACCTGTCAACCTCTCGACTTAAAATTGACGATCATGTGAAGACTTTGACATGGTCATCCCATTAAGGTGATTAGAGTATTTTAACTCTTTTTTAGAGGTTTTTCATGGTTTAAAGAGAGAGCAAATCCATTAAAGTCAGTGGAGGCATTTTGAGCTAGATTTAAATGTTGGCCGGTGGCTCGTTTTTCCACCAGGCTGATGAACTAATCCTTCGCCCTGACGGATGGCCACTCTCCAAATTTAGAAATGTTTGCTGGCCCTGCAGACATTTCTAGCATTGGCAGGAACACCATCACGATGGTTCCTGTCAATGCATTGTAAGTTTTACAGACAGCACCATCAACATTACGAAGCCAAACAACAAAGCTACAATATTTTTTTATTATCAAAAAGAAAATCCCAAAGCAGGGTTTTCTTTTTGAAAATAATGAAAACAATGTCCCCCTCGACATGGAAGTTTCCTCCCATGGCGATGGGCGCATTGAGCACTCTTCAATGACCCTTACTGCCAGGTTTTTCTTGCTAGTGTTGGACATTTAAAATGTACTCTTTGTCAGCCCATCTAAATTAGATGGGGGGGGCATACTGCCAAACCTCCAACAGCTCTTACTACAACGGCAGTTGGAGGGGTTTGACCATGGAGGAGATGGAGCCATCTCCACCATAATCAATCCTATGGTTCTTCCGATTCTAAATAAGGCTGGCAGACCATAATGTTGGTTAGGAGGAAACTCTTTCATCATTGCGAAACAGTTCCCTCCCGTCAACATTCAAATTGGGCCCTTTCTTAAAAGAGGCTAGGATCCACTAAATGTAGGTAACTTGACAGATCTGCCATGTCCAGAATGTGGTCAAAAGTTATGTCCATTATCATTTGACTGGAGATAGAAAGAAATTTGGTATCAATTACTTTAAGTCCACAAACCCAATAGGACATTGACTGTTTGATGTCATCAGTGATGCAACAATGATATCATATGAGATGTCACCAGTGATGTCATCAATGACTTACTTTAACATGTAATAAGGAGTGTAATATGTGAGGTTATAAGCAGTAAATAATGGTTTGCAGTTTATAGTTAGTTCACTAAAATATAATAGGCAACTTTAGTTTTTAAATGCTCGTTATCTAACCTAACTATAACGTCATTTAAAACTTAGTTTTTTTCATTGAAATTCTACAGATTTCCACATTTCTGTGGCTTTTTGATCTTATTCTAAATTGATGGGTAACCAATCTCATCGGTGCACAACTTTGTCTGCCAACATTTTACAATTTTAAAAGTAGTATCGTGGGGCTGAGCCTTGCATTCACACTGTGTTAAGTTGACATGAGCTTATTAGAAGTTTAAACACCATTTTTCCTTTCTGCTGCCTTTTGCACACGGCACACATTATAATAAATGTTTAGAGTTTAGCAGAGTGTTTTTTGCTTCACACGAGAATAACATGGTCTTCTGTACTAGCAGCCATGCTTGGCAAGCTTAGTCTGAAAAGTGAGTGCTGAGGCCTTCAAGGGTATTTCAACACAGTGGTTGTTGTTCGGACTGATCAGCGCACGTTCTAGACATAACATATATTCAGCTGTGGCTACCTCTGATTTTGACTCGTTTAATAATGCACTGCGTAGGCATACTCAGACACACTTGGAGAACATTCGTATGCCGAGAGCTGGTGCAGAATCTGATGTGAACCACTTCTGCTAAATACCAGAGGTATGGGGCCGCCTAAGTAATCCCAAGAGAGCTTCTATAGATATAAAATAACCTACTAGCAAGGGAGGGTTAAATATAGGTATATTTTAAAACTGTTTCCATTTAGCCTTATAACATGCTTTCTCTCTTTGTATTTAATGGAATAGTAACTATGCTGATAATCTTGTTGCTTATAATATGTCTGCTTGTATAGGGCTAAAATACTGCGCATGAGAACACGACATTAGAAATAAATATTTCAAACTTGCGTGTGTCTTCTATTACTCCCTGTTTTGGACTGGTTTGATAGTATAACGAAAGTGTGTTCATGTGTTCCACCTTTCCTGAGGTAATCTAAGTTCCATGTTCTGGGTTGTCTAATCATTAGTGTTATGGAAGAGCCAATGAGACACTAATGCTAGTCTGATAGGGGATTTTGGGCACACCCTAATTCACTGAGGTCCTGAGTCTCTGTGCACAGTTCTGTGTAGGAGCAGAATCCCTGCTACAGTAGGGTGGTGTTAAGTGACTGAAAAGATGGGTAGGGTGAGTAAAGAGATGTGGAAAGTGGATGCCATTTTTATGCAGGCATCTCTATCTTCCTAACTGTTATCAGCCTCTCAATGCTCATTTTCCTGAGCCTGTTCCCCAGGATAAGCTTTACATTCAACAGCTATGATGGCATCAAGGTGGTGTTCAGGTGTGCCACAACCTTGCCATACATACAGAAGGCTAGCCCTCTAGTTGATAATTTGAACACAGAGAGGAAGCTGCAGTAGACCGCCGGGGTACTGGCTAACAAATTGCTATTTTCATCTGAATATCACCCTTTTTCTTACATGTCGGAAGAAGGTAGTATCAGTTTATGAAAAATGTGTTTTCATTTTGGCTTCTGTAGAACCTTTCACAACCTCTATGAGAAAATCATGAGAGAAAACATGGGGCATATTACCAAGGCAGGCAAAATGAAATTATCGCCGCTTTTGCGGCCGTTTTCAGCTCCAAAGCGGCGATAATTTCATCGCCCTATTAGCAAGCTGTCGCTAGCATCAGCTAGCGACAGCTTTTAGGTGATAGCGAGCAGTTTGGGGTCCGCTTTGCATGTTAGCGATATTTATCGCTAATGACATGCAAAGTGGGTGTACCCAACCTGTTAGCGACTAAAAGTAGTCGCTAACATCGCTATCGCCTATTATCACCGCAGGCTTAGCGATTGAAATATTCGCACTAAGTGCGAATATCGCCAAATCCTAACGCCTGCTCAGACCGCTTCTTAGCCTGTATATCCAATGGGAGGTGGATATTCAGGTTAAGTCCCTATTAGCGATAATGCCTGAATATCGCTGAATTTCCAGCGATATTCACACATTTCGCCGCTATCGACGGATATTTTATCGCTTTGGAGATAAACGTTGCTAATAGCCCGTTATCTCTGCGATAAAATCCGGCGATGCGCGGCGATAAAAAAAATGTCCCTAAGCTTATTTAGCGATAAATATCGCTAGTTGTTGATAATATGCCCCCATTTTCTCTCAAACACGGTTTATCAAGTTCCAGAGGGTAAAATCACCTTGGAGCACACATTTCCTAAAATTAGTATGGGCCATCAACAAACACTTGTGACTAAAATCTGCTTTAGCAGACTTCCACTACAATGCATTTCAGAGGAGAAAATGTCCCGGAGTTCTGTAAAGGCCACCACAGCATGTTTTCAATATTGTGGCAATTCAATCAAGGAGTCAGGGTGTGCTCACGTAGAAACTGGAAGTAGTGGTAAGGGGTGTTGCAGCAACCAGAAAATAACTATGCTGGAGTTCAGAAGATGAATGAGAAATAAATATGCCTTTAAATGTTATGTTAATCTTGTCACCTTTGCTGTGCATCCAAAGACAAAGGTCAAATGTCAGGCTATATCATACGACAAATTGCTGCTTATTCTTCTATTACAGGAATTTTCATTTTTCATTCTCTTTCTCCGACTGCAACATGAGACAGTTTTGCCTATATGTGTCTAGGTGACAATCTTGGTGGAGTAATGATGTCAATTTATCTGTAACGCATACCAACATGTAAATACCTTCAAATGAATTATAAACATATTACGAAATATAGCAGCAATTAGGAAGGCGCAATTAAGCAATCTATTTATATTTCTGGAATATGATGGAAACAAAGATTTTAAGAGGATCAAATCAAATTAAGAAAACTTACTTGGTGACGTGCAAAATGAGAAATGTTCACTGAAACTCAATTTCCGCACATTATCGTTTGTGAGCTATATATAGCTTTATCAGCAAAACTGCATGTCTATACAAATTTAGTGGCCATGTCAATGGAAATGACAGTGTGATACTATACCACTACTCCACAATTCACCGCTAGCTACATACCAAACCCTTGCCACTCTCCTGCTGAATGGACATGGCGTATTTTCTATACTTGTTCTTTGTATGACGCGTCTGTTTTTCACAATCTTATGACTTGAGTGACATAATACTAATGACAGCACCCCCACTCTGAAAATTGTTCCAGTATCACAGTGTGCTCACTCTACCCATATATTTTGATTAATTTTAAGATTGCAGGAACCATATCCCTGAGTCCTGTAATGGCTGCCACCACATAATATTCATGTTGTGGTTAGCCAATCAGGATTGATCAAATTGACATTTCCATTTCTCAATCAATCAATCAGGCTTCTTATAGAGCGTGGCTAACCACCTGTTAGGGTCTCAAGGCACTGGGAGGGGGTCTGCAGTTCAGTCGAAGAGCCAGGTCTTGAGGTCCTTCCTGAAGTGAGGCAGTTAACTGAGCCCTGTTTGGGTTTAACCCCTTGGGTACGGCCGCGATTCTGCACCTGTGCGGCACATTCCGATCGCAGGTGCGGTCATGACGACCGGGAGCCGTCATCAGCACACGAGCACTGTGTTCCATGACGGCTCCCGGCCGTCATCAGCATGGAAGGGGTTATATCAATCAAAGTCATAAGTTCCTGCAGATGATTTAAGCACCAGGAACTGAAACCGGTCGCAGGATGCTTGTTTCCGGTCCAGGGAAAACATGACTTGGCAGTTCCGGCTGGACTGTTCCCATGAGGCACAGGGTCAAGACTTATTTGCATATAGCTGTGTCTGAACTGGGGTGGGGAAGTGAGCTAAAGAATGATGATGGATTCAACCCAGATCTGTGACTGGGGGTGAGTGTCTGAAAAGTTTCAGCGCTCCGTCCATCATCTCCTTGTGTTTACTAGGATATGTAAAAGAAGCCTCATTTAAAATATTCACCATATGGGTGTGTATTTTACAAGCTGTGGTATCTAAATGAAAGGTGGTGGGCGTGAAGAGGAATTGGTGTTTTCTCATTCAATGGAAAGCTGCCTTTTAAAACGATTATTATATAAGATATAGCATGTCACAGACAGGCATTGTTATCTGTGACGCCAAGGGAGCAAGAAAGCTGAAATATATGCATTATCCATGAACTGTTTTTTTCTCAATTGATTTAGATGTTTCTAATCATGATGCTTAGAATTCAAAGAATGAAGGTACACAAAACAAATATTGTCAAGGGACACACACACGAATATGCAAATCTCTAACGAAATTATTAGTTCAATCCTCACAAGAGAGACAGCAAACACTGTTTTACTGTATATATTTTAATGGGAACCTTTGTGAAGTGATGCTTTTCATTTGCACGTTGCCCTAAAATGGATTCCTCACAGTATACAGAAAAGGTCACAATTGATGCATACGACAATTTGCAGCCCATTTTTATACGAGTTAAACATTACTCTGAATTTAATTGAGAAATGATGCAAAGTATTCTCAACGTGCGCCTTGACTTTGATGCTGTAGCGATTTTTGTACTGCTGGTGAAACGCTCCTGAACGCATTCTAGCGCCGTCACACGGAAAGCGCTACCTGGCAGCGCTGGTGGATAACTGCTCGCGTTTCCCGCTTCGCGGGAAACACTCGTCTGTGTAGGGTTGTAGGCGGTTGAAGAGTGGGAGAAACCTCATTGCCCACAAGCCATCTGGGCCAGGAACAACTCCCCGCCACGCCCCCCTCACCTGGCTTCAATTGCGCTGAAGGTCCGCTGTGGAGCGGAGAACTCTCTAGTGGCTGCTGACTTTGATGCTGTAGCGATTTTTGTACTGCTGGTGAAACGCTCCTGAACGCATTCTAGCGCCGTCACACGGAAAGCGCTACCTGGCAGCGCTGGTGGATAACTGCTCGCGTTTCCCGCTTCGCGGGAAACACTCGTCTGTGTAGGGTTGTAAGCGGTTGGAGAGTGGGAGAAATATCATTGCCCACAAGCCATCTGGGCCAGGAACAACTCCCCGCCACGCCCCCCTCACCTGGCTTCAATTGCGCTGAAGGTCCGCTGTGGAGCGGAGAACTCTCTAGTGGCTGCTGACTTTGATGCTGTAGCGATTTTTGTACTGCTGGTGAAACGCTCCTGAACGCATTCTAGCACCGTCACACGGAAAGCGCTACCTGGCAGCGCTGGTGGATAACTGCTCGCGTTTCCCGCTTCGCGGGAAACACTCGTCTGTGTAGGGTTGTAGGCGGTTGGAGAGTGGGAGAAACCTCATTGCCCACAAGCCATCTGGGCCAGGAACAACTCCCCGCCACGCCCCCCTCACCTGGCTTCAATTGCGCTGAAGGTCCGCTGTGGAGCGGAGATCTCTCTTGTGGCTGCTGACTTTGATGCTGTAGCGATTTTTGTACTGCTGGTGAAACGCTCCTGAACGCATTCTAGCGCCGTCACACGGAAAGCGCTACCTGGCAGCGCTGGTGGATAACTGCTCGCGTTTCCCGCTTCGCGGGAAGCACTCGTCTGTGTAGGGTTGTAGGCGGTTGGAGAGTGGGAGAAACCTCATTGCCCACAAGCCATCTGGACCAGGAACAACTCCCCGCCACGCCCCCCTCACCTGGCTTCAATTGCACTGAAGGTCCGCTGTGGAGCGGAGAACTCTCTTGTGGCTGCTGACTTTGATGCTGTAGCGATTTTTGTACTGCTGGTGAAACGCTCCTGAACGCATTCTAGCGCCGTCACACGGAAAGCGCTACCTGGCAGCGCTGGTGGATAACTGCTCGCGTTTCCCGCTTCGCGGGAAACACTCGTCTGTGTAGGGTTGTAGGCGGTTGGAGAGTGGGAGAAACCTCATTGCCCACAAGCCATCTGGGCCAGGAACAACTCCCCGCCACGCCCCCCTGACCTGGCTTCAATTGCGCTGAAGGTCCGCTGTGGAGCGGAGAACTCTCTTGTGGCTGCTGACTTTGATGCTGTAGCGATTTTTGTACTGCTGGTGAAACGCTCCTGAACGCATTCTAGCGCCGTCACACGGAAAGCGCTACCTGGCAGCGCTGGTGGATAACTGCTCGCGTTTCCCGCTTCGCGGGAAACACTCATCTGTGTAGGGTTGTAGGCGGTTGGAGAGTGGGAGAAACCTCATTGCCCACAAGCCATCTGGGCTAGGAACAACGCCACGCCCCCCTCACCTGGCTTCAATTGCGCTGAAGGACCGCGCATCGCGGAACGCGCGCGGGCGTCGCCGGGCTTAGCCCGGGCAAAGGGCGGGCCCTCTGTGGCCCTCAGTGGCTGAGGTAGGCTGGGCTGGGCCCCGTTATTTTGATTTTTGAACAAAATAATCTGACAAGTGTTTTGAAGTTGTGCTACCTATATCTCCCCTTTACACTATGACAGCAAAGACATTATGCTCCGGAAGAGTCCTAGGTGGGAGGTCTTGTATAAAAACTAGATCAAATCCCTTAAGGAATAAATATGAAAATAGCGTTCTACTGAAAGGTCAGATGCAGCTGCTGAAAATTTGGGAAAAACCAGTGAATAAATCCATGGAAGTGCCAATTATTCTTAATGACCCATCGTCAACTATGGTTGAACCTCAGTTTGAAGTAGAGAAGACTTCCAAACCCGAGTTAACTATAGGAAAAAACATATCTACTTCACTTTCAAATATTAATTCAACCCCCTTAGTAGGGACATCTAAAGGCTCTAATTCTGATCCCTGTATAAAGCACATTCCAAAGTTCCTCAGTCCATGACTTTCAAACTCACAGAAAACGAGGAAATGAATATAAATGATCTTTCCATCCCATCCAGTATCGATCTTGAACTTTGTGGTCGCTACAAGGGCGAGAAAATACTGGAACAATCTAAACCCAGTAAAACTCCAAATGGAGCAACACCATCGGGTTTATTGCTATACAGTAGCACTCCTTCTATGACATCAAATGACATTTTTTCGTTGCAGAGCAATCTGAACTCCCCGCAGCTCAATCTATCTGGGATTTGTTCTCTTAATGTATCCGGACAACCTAAAAATGAAAAACCTATTTCCGAATCTCTGATAGCTCTCGAACATTTACTCGCTTCTATACTCCTTCTCTTAGGTAAATTTGTTGGGAGCTCTGATTGCATTTTGCGCTCGGTTTCAGAGATATTGAAAGTACTGCTTGCTAAAAATATTGAGACTGGGGCTACCGATCACACTGAAGCTGCGGACCAGAAGGATTTGGTCAATAATCCTACATTGAGTAAAAATGCACAAATGGAGAAGCTGCTAAAGGTTGATATCCATGAGCCCTCTGTGGCTCTCCCCTTACTCCCCTCACAATGGAGAAAAGAATCTGAACCATCTTTGAAGGAAGTAAGCTCGGCAGAGGTCAATCAATCTGTCGTGATAGATCTTTTTCTTATTTTTAATCAGGATGTAAAAGATTCTGAAGGAACTGCATTGTCAAAAGGGATGGTAAAAGTAAAAAGTAGAAAGTATAAGGGAAAAAATAGGAAACCTACTCGCAAGCATAATAAGAAAAAACAGAGACAAATTATTTTTCAAAAGCGCATTGATACAGAAGTCCGTGATGAAATAGACATTGTAGATAGAACATTAGTGGACACTTCCTCCAATGTGGTTATTGTTTCTGCTACTAACTCTGTTGTAGAAGATCCACTTGCAGTTAGTATCATGAATGAGGGTCCTTTAAACTCTAAAGTTGCCATTATAATTTCTACGGAACCAGTAAAGGAAGCTACAAGAAATAATCCTAATACTGAAAAAAGGGCACTTAATCCATCTGCTCCTAAGAGTATGCGCTCTTCCGGAGCTATGGGACCGGATGAATTACCCATGTCCCTAATGAAACAAGATGTCATCTCCTGGAGTAAGATCCTTCTTCCAATATTTCATGCATGTCTCCTTTCAAGATCTGTCCCTGACTCATGGAGGGGAAGTATATTAATTCCCCTATTTAAAAAGGAAGAGCGGGAGAATCCAGCAAACTACCGTTTAATAGCTTTATTAGATGCAATAGGAAAAGTGTTCGCTAAATATCTTTTATCATTGATTAATGAATGGATAGAATTTAATTGTATTTTACCTTTGGAACAAACCGGATTTCGTAAAGAACATGGAACATTAGATAATTTAACAGCATTGCAGGTGATTACTGATAAATATGTACGTGTTCGAGGTGGTGGAATATACGTGGCATTTATAGACTTCTCCACAGCGTTCGACAAAGTAGATCGTCCTACGCTGTGGAGAAAGCTTGCAGCGTTAGGTATGCCAATACAGCTTCTTGAACTTGTGAAGGCCCTTCACTCGAACACATGGTGCAAGGTGTTATATGGTGGAGAAAGAGGTCTCTCACAATCCATACCTTCCCCAAATGGTTTGAAACAAGGGTGTATATTGGCCCCTACATTATTTTCTTTATATACGGCAGACCTTCCTAAGTTTATCTCTGCTTGTGAGGGGCAAGCCCCAAAAATTGAAGGATCAGTGATATCGGTTTTAATGTATTCTGACGATATCCTTGTCTTAGATCTAACACCAAAGGGCTTGTCTACCCGTCTGCAGGCATTAAATCAATTTGCAGAAGCACATTTTATGAAGATTAACGTCTCGAAAAGTAAAATAATGTGCATTTTTGGAAAGAAAAAATGTAGATCTGAAAATTATTGCTGGGCCATAGGAAGGCAAAAACTCGAGGTGGTCAAAACTTATACCTTTTTAGGTAAAATCATTTCTGCAAACTTAAGTGAGAACCCCCACATTGAGCACAATGCACATAAAGCATCGGCTCATGGTATGGGATTAAGTTCACTGTATAACGCTACAGGGAAGAGACACTTCACACTATTTCTAGAGGTATTTAGAGCAAAGATCCCCGCTACATTACAATATGGATTAGAACTAGTGGAGATAAATCATTGGGGATTTTTGCATAAAATAGAAGGAAAGGTGCTAAGAAGAATTTCCTCTTTAAATACAGCTTGCTCTGTTTCTGCATACAGGCTAGAATTCGGACTCCGAAGCTGTTGGGTACAGGGGCTGACTGCCCTTGTAAGGTGGGTGGCCTGTTTAGCGAGAAGTAAACCAGATACCTTACGGGATGCCATTAAAAAAGAACTTCTGGGCCATTTTAATGAGTTCTCTATGCTGGTTAAGAACTTTAGAAAAGCTGTAGTTTTGTTAGAGTTGGATGAAAGCTCACTGTTTTTACTACTCCTGCAGAACTAAAGTCAAAATTAAAATGCGCATCATAGGAACTCAGTTTTAAAATGGATATGATCGCTAAACAAGGGAATAAAGAAAGGCAATTTCTGTTAAGTACATATACCCCAAAACTGGCCCAACAATATCTTACTTGGAATATTCCCCATAGAGTCCGTAGATTGTGGTACCTTTTAAGACATGACCTGCTCCCGCTTAATTACCTCATTGCGAAATGGTATGGTGTATCCCCTATATGCAACCTTTGTAGTAATGCTATACAGGACCGTAATCATGTCTTGTTTATTTGTCCTGCACTGCGCCCTTTGCGTTTTAAGTGGTTAAAACCAATTTGCTTACAACTGGGAATTTTAAATGTTAAAACCTTTTTCCATGCACTTTACTGTCCGCCAAATGAAATGTTCGGTTTTAGAATTTTTAATTTCTTTAAGGGGTTTTTAGATATTTATTAAATGTTACATGGAGAAGTGCTAGATGACTGCTCAACCAGTGAATAAGTTGTGGTTTGTTAACTCTGTAACCTATGTTTTCCTTTGTAATCATTATTGTATTATTGTATGTGTTTTATGTGGCCCTCAGTTGAGAGCCAAAACATAATAAACTAAACTAAACTAAACTAAACTAAACTAAACTTAAACACATTTATTAGACTTCAATTTTCAGGTTTGGAAGAAGAGAGAGAGCTCAATGTCAGAAGGGAATTGGCTTTTTGCAAATACATATTGTAAGGAGTGGAAGTGAGTTGGTCCATGGTTTTCCTTGACTGCCATTCTTGCTTTGCATATTCTTTGTTTCCAAAGCGTTTTACTAACAGGCAAAGTATGGGGCATATTCACCAGAAATACCTGGAGCGTGGAGCAGTGCTAAATTTAGTAGTAGCATGACATTTTCAAAATGCAGGATAGCGCCTTATTCACAAGAATATGCTGTATTCCCAACGATACAGGTAACTCCTGTGTTTCCCCTTGCACTGGTGCAAAAAAAGCTGGCCATCATGTTGCAAGGGTGCCTGCGCTGCAGGGACGATTGTTTATGTGCAGGACACCTTCCTGCACATAAACCACCAATAATGGCGATTCTGTGGCACACATGGAAAGAGCAACAAAACAAGGAGTTATTAATAATTTCTCCACATTGCGCCATTATGACGCCTGCTATTCTATGGCGTTCGTTTTTGGTGCTGCTTCAGCCTTGTAAATCTGGGGCAGTGTCAAAAAGCAATAGGTGTTGTGCCCAGAACAACACCCACTGCATGCCCCTCTGCAGCAGAAAGGGGCATATTTACAAGGTGGCATTAAGCCACGCAAAGAAACTTAGTGCCATCTTGTGAATTTGGAAAAATGGTGCTGCGCCACCGGAGCATAAAAAAAAGTGCGCCTGTTTAAGACCAGGTTTTCCCTGGTCTTAATTTCGGTGCTGCCCCATATTTACGCTACCCTTGTAAATATGGGGCAGCGTCAAAATCAATGGGTGTTGCGGTGGAACGCCTACTGCAACACCCATTGCCCACCCCCTTCACGCGAAGCATAGCGTGAAAGGGGTCCTTATTCAAAAGGCAGCGCTAAGCCACGTTAAGTGGCTTAACGCTGCCTTGTAAATAAGGCGAAGTCCCTATCGCCACAAGAATATTGTAAACAGTGACGTTCCCATGGCGATAGGGGCTTGTAAATATGCCCCAAGGTCTGTATCAAGAAGGGCTATCATATCCGATGCCCAGGCGCCAGTGTTTAAATGCAGGGCCATTTTAGAGGAGGTAGAACTGTTCTCAAATCTACACACATATAATTGGAGGTTTTGGCCTGTAACTTGGGCTAGTCAGGGCAACCATTAAATGTCTTGAGTCTGGGTCTTTGTGTCTGACAAATTCTTTCTAGTCTCAATGTTTGGAACTATAACTTTGCCCCTTATCTTCTCTGTGTCTTTCAGCTGTTTTGCACAATGTGAACGGAAATGGAGGAAGTTAGTGGAGAACAAGCATAGGGGAACTATACCAGGAAATCCTCTGCAAGAATGCTGAGCAGGTATATTAAGAGGAGCATCATCAGTATAATTTGAGAAACTTGGTTGAGAGAAAAGAGATGAATGCCATGGACAGACACTTGGGAATGGCCACATTAGCACCTATGGTTAACTAATAGGAGAGTATAAATGAACTGTAGGCAGGGCAAGTGGCTGGAATTCCACGGAGGCAGCACACAGTCAGTCCAGGGGGTGGTCAGGACAATAGAACCCAACCACGACTGCTGCACCTAAAATAATGCTTGAAATCTGAAGGATCCTGTGCACCTCTGACTGCCACTGAACAGAAGGACGCAAAATAGTATCAGTAAAAGCATCAGTAAAACAGTACATCACATTGACAGCTGCATCTGGACTAGGGATGCAGCTGTGAAGCAAGATTGATCTTCTACAATGTAAAAATGAACGTCACATAGCATTGAAAGCAGCACTGCACTCTTTCAGCCTAGATGCTTGGGCCATGCCTCACATGGTCCTGTATACATTGATCCCTATTTCTAATGTCAGAGGTGATGGTAAAGCCCAACATAACATAACATAACGTAACGTAAAGTACCGAAACATAACGTAACGTAACGCAACACAACATAACGTGTATTTGTAAGGTACACATTCACCATTAGGTTTTCTGGGTGTTTAAAAAACATATGTTTGTTGCTTCCCAACTTAGTGGTGACTATGGCAGACAGGGAATGCAAACCAGCCCTGGAAATTTTGTCGGACCCGCTTGGGGAGGGCGGTGCTGGTAGGAAACATGGAAACACTGCTGCTGCGCTTTTGTTACAGGGGGGGAGGATTATTGCAGTACTGGAGCAAAACCAGCCTCAGTAGCAAAAACGGCCCCCACTGGTCCAAAAATGGCCCTTAAACTTCCAGCTCACCGGGAAAACGCCCAGTGCTCGCTACTGCCTGTCCTGCCATGATGGAAGGGAAATCATGTACATTCTGGTCCTCTCCCTCCTACCCTGTATTCTACACCGTACTTGCTTGCATTTCTTCCTACACATCAGTCGCTGTGATGGTCGCTCTATAAACTCCTACCGGACTCGTCAAAGAATGAACTAAATATGAGCACATCACTATCACCCTGAAAGGGTTGCCAAACCTTTCAGGTTGCCAAACCTGCGTTGACTCCCACTCTAAGCTGACATCACCTGCAAATCATATTGGGTCATTTGCAGAGCCTCAAAAATCAATCAATCAATTAATCAATCAATCAATCAATCAATCAGGGTTTATTAAGCATAACTACTCACCCCAGAGTGTTGCAAGGTGCTGGGGGGGGAGGGGGGGGCACAGCTCTCAGTAAGTTGGCGGCGATTCGTGGAAGAGCCAAGTCTTGAGGTCCTTCATGAACTTGGAGAGTCTTGTTGACTGTCATAGGTGGAGAAGGAGGGTGTTCCAAGCCTTAGCCGTGAGGTAGTAGGAGAAGGAGCATCCTCTATTCTGGTCTTCTTCATGCGTGGCACCGTAGAGAGGGAGAGCTGTGCTGAGCTGAGGGATCTTTGGGGTGCGTGGAACTATAGGCGGTGGTTCAGGTAGGCAGGTCCAGTGTTGTGACAGGCTTTGTGGCGTGGGTGAGAAGCTTGAAGGTGATTCTCTTCTCGATGGGGAGCCAGTGTAGTGTCCACAGGTGTTGGGTGATGTGGCAGTGGTGAGGTAGGTTTAGGACTAGTCTGGCGGAGGCATTCTGGATGTTTTAGAGTTTCTCGCGAATTCCGGTATAGAGTGCTTTGCCGTTGTCCAGTCTACTGCTGATGAGGTCGTGGGTGACGGTGTTCCTGATGCATCTGTCAATCCTTGGCCATGGTGCGCCGTATTGTAAATATGGGGCATCCATGGTGGTGCAACAGTTGCGCATGTAGGCACAGGGAAACTGATGCATCTGTATGTATATATATGATTTGTAAAAAAAAAAATATATATATACTAGCAGCCTGTCCCCGACATTGTCCGGGAGCAATTAGGCTTCAGAGCCCCCGCCTGCACGTAGAAAAAGGGATTGGTTAGGCTCTGGGTGTATGTAAACCTTTTCTTTCAGACCATGTTTTGGGTTTGAATAAGAGCCCACTTTTCCATCTCCTGGTCACCTTTTTAGATGCTAGGGCAGCATTCTTTCGACTTCTGTAGACACATCTGCATCATATCCACTCTTGTTAGTTTGCTCACTGACTTTCTGACTGTGCTGAAGGATGATCGTACTGCAAAAGCCGCTATTTGGTTTTCTCTACGCATACCAGCCCTCTCAAGCCTTCGGCTATATCCCTTGCGCTCCAGCTGTTCCCTTCCCACTCGGCATCTACTACACCTTGTCACAGAACCCCTTCCTGTGCCCTCGGTCTTTGTACCTCAATACCTGCTCCCTGGCCGCCTCAGCATCACGTCACTCCACCCCCTTCCTAACGCTGTTGCCTTGTGACTATCATACAAGTGAGTGACCCCTTTCCTGACCCTCTCTGCTATTCGCCACACGTCTCATGTTTATCGGGTCCCCCTTTCTTCGCCTCTCGGTTGCTCCAATCACGTCTCACCAGTCCTCCAGTCTCCGCTCTTTGCAATCAATGCTCGGACGTCAGCGTTGATTGCTCCAATCACGTCTCACCAGTCCTCCAGTCTTCGCTCTTTGCAATTAATGCTCGGACATCAGCGTACGCCGCTCCTCCCCTCGCTCCTGATCTCATGACGCACCTCGCGGCCGGCGCTACTTTCAAGGGACTACTTTTTTATGGTAAATTTTTTTAATTACGTTTTTTTAATTTTTATATATCCTATGTCCATCTCCCTGACCTCCCCTTTCCAACGCTGTATTGGGTGTTGTGATTGGTGGTGTACTTTTTCAGTTTACTTGGCTCAAAGGACACAGTTCTCTCTTTATAATAGTAGTATAGATATTTATCGGGGGGATTTAGTGCCTTGTGAGTTTTATGACAGAACCTTTTTGGCTCCTGTCAGACTCCGTAGAGCTGTGATGTAGGTGTCAGAGCAAAACACAATGAAAGCTTGGCAGGTACCCAGAATGGGCAGAACGCTACAAGAAACAACTGTAATAAGTTATTACATTTGAACAGCTATGTCATTCCTTTATTCCAGGCAGCTATAAACGTCACAATTCACCTGTAGTAAGGAAATTAGAGACATGCTTTTTACACAGAGATGGCAGGCTCCTATGTGTCCAGTTCAGTGTCCATACAGATGCACAAAGCTGTGGACTGAGTGCCGTTATTGGCCACAGAACTGTGAGGTCACAGAAATACGAGGTGACTAACAATATCCTTCTCGTGCATACTAAGGGGATATCTTATCCCGTATAATATGCGGGTTTGCTCTCTCTTTCCAAAGGCACATTACATGGCAAACAAGTTGCCATGTGTTATGTGTGACACCTGCTTCTGGATCTGCCTTTTTCACCCACAGCACCATGAATGTGGGGTCCTTCAATTTTGAAACAAGACTAAATGTCCCACATTTCTTCACTGTACAATGTGGAGTTGTATGTCAGAACATGAAGAAAAATATTGTGATTCATGAATATAATTTGCAAAATCTAGGTAGCAAAAATATTGATTTTATATTCTTGAAATTAAAATGACAACATGTCAACAAGAAATATATTGACAGTAAAAATATACAAAATGCAAAAGTATGACCACAAAAATAAAGAAAAAGTATTGCTTTTAAAGTAAATAGACTTTTCCTGGATGTTGTTGTAAAAATATAGTTAACAATAACATAAAAAATAATTGTAGTTAATTAAATTATATGAATTGAATGTAAATAAAATGCTTAATGTTTTGTTTTTTCATACTTACAAAAAGTAAATTTCCAAAGGAATAATGACTCTATATTAAATAAAGTATATATATTATACTTTAAATACTTGATTAAAAACATATATTATATACATATTTATAATATGAAAAATGTATCTACATTATATTATATCATTTTAAGTACTTATAATGCTATTATTTTCAGCTAATTGTACAACTATACTAATATTTTTTCAGTCAAATTGAAATGCATATATATAGTGTTTAAGCACATTTCTAAATTAGATACTCCTTTTGGTTATTAATAAATAATACCTGCATTTAAAAAATCCAAAATAAAATATAAATGTAAAAATTATTTTTCAATCGTTTTTTTTAGTTTGAGTTTGAGTTTGAGTTTAAAAGCACTTTTAAAGCGCACGTATACCGGCGGTTTCTTGGCGCTGTAGCTAGTGGGGGCTGAGGATTAAGAGCGGGGAGAGAGGAAGGAGCATTTATTCAAAGGATTTTGCGAATAGGTAGGTTTTAAGACTTTTACGGAATTGGGGATAGAGGGTGATGGCACGAAGATGGAGGGGAAGGGAATTCCAGAGGGTAGGTGCCAGAATAGCAAATTTGGAGCCGCCCCACTTCTTTCTCCGGAAGCGAGGGATGGTGAGGAGGGACTGGGAAGACGAATGTAGGTCCCTGGAGGGGACATAGGGAACAATCTCAGAGGAGATGAAGGCGGGTGCCAGGTCCAATCGGGCCAGGAAAGTGATGGATGCGAGCTTGAATTGAATTCTAGCCCGCACAGGGAGCCAGTGGAGAGATTTCAGAAGTGGGGTAGAGTGGTGGAATTTGGGGAGGTTGAAGGCTAGGCGGGCCGCCTGGTTTTGGATCTGTTGTAGGCGGCGCAAACTGTATGCAGGAATACCGGCATACAGAGCGTTCCCGTAGTCCAGGCGGGACACCACCATGGCCAGAATGATAAGTTTGAGAGCAGAGAAAGTAAAGAAGCGGGACACCTTGCGTATAGTACGCAGTGAGAGGAAAGAAGAAGATACCACAGAGCTGACCTGGGAGTGGAGGGTGAGTTGGGAATTGAGTTTAATGCCTAGTGTTTTAACTGAGGAGGAGGGGACAGGAGGAGAACCAAGAGAGGGGGGCCAGAAAAGGGGAGACCAGGGGCTGGATGAGCCGCCCGTCAACACCAACTCGGTTTTGTCCGGGTTAAGTTTGAGGTGATTGTGGCTCATCCAGTCCCTGATGTGAAACATGACAGTTTGAAAGTTGAGGACAGCAGAAGGAGAGGAAAGATCAAAGACCAGCTGGAGGTCATCCGCATAATTAAATACGGCGACCTCCATCTGTTGGAGAGAAAAAATAAGAGGGGCGATATATAGGTTAAACAAGAGGGGGGAGAGAGATGAGCCTTGAGGAACCCTGCACTGAACTTTCCGGAAGTCCGCTGTGAAGTCACCCAGGCGGACAGCCTGGGTGCGGTCGCTCAGGAAGGAGGACAGCCAGACCAGGGCAGTCCCCTCGATCCCCGCCGCCCCGATACGGGAAAGTAAGATGTTGTGGTCCACCGTATCAAAGGCGGCTGAGAGGTCGAGGAGCACAAGGGCCTGGTGCTGATTAGTGTCCATACCCTCCCTGAGGGTGTCGAGGACCGACATGACCATGGACTCCGTAGAGTGTGCGGGGCGGAAACCGGCTTGGCGGGGGGCAAGGGCTCCATGTTTCTCCACAAAGGAGCTCAGAGCGCAGGTGACGTGGCGCTCGAGCACCTTGGCTAGAAAAGGCAAAAGGGAGATGGGGCGGAAATTGGCAGGGACAGAAGGATCTGCCCCAGGTTTTTTCAGGATGGGCACAATTACCGCAGACTTCAAGGAGCTAGGAACTATGCCTTGCACAAGGGAGCTGTTGAGGAGGTGAAGGGGGGGATCTGGACAGGAGACAAAGATGTGACGGAGGATATGGGCAGGGCAAGGGTCAAGAGGGGAGCCAGATTTGATCAAAGGCACCAGTGAAGCCAGGTTTTCCCGAGTGATAGGGGGAAAGGTGGTCAATTTGCCTTTGGGAGGGGGACATTGGGGGTCCACAAAAGATGGGGGAGGTGGGGGGATGTTGGCCTTAATGGTGATAATTTTGTGGATGAAATAATTATTAAGAGAAAGACAGAGGTCATTGGACGGGGCTGGTTTTAGCGTAGTTCTGTCCGAGAACGCCAGGTTGTGAACGATGGAGAAAATCTCCTTAGACTGGTTCTCCGCTGCTAAGATTTTGGAGGAGAAATAAGCTGTTTTGGCCTCCAGGATGCTTTTTTTGTACTGGTTGAGGATGTTGATATATTCCAGTTTCAAAGTGGGGCAGTAGTTTCTCCTCCAAGCCCGCTCTGCGCGGCGAACAGTAAGTTTGGTGGTTTTAAGCTCTTGGTTAAACCACCGGTTGGCGTCTTTGTCGCGTTTAGAGGTAATGCGCTTGAGCGGGGCAACGGAGTCGCAGCTGCGGGAGAGCCACTGATCTATGGCGTCAACCTGGGAGGCGGTAGTAAGGCCCTGAAGAGGCGGGAGAGAACTAGCGAGGAGAGAGGAGAGATTCTCAAGGTTGACACGGCCCCATGATCGGACCCAGGTGTTTTTGGGTCGGGGGGGCATAGCTGGGGGAAGGATAGGAAGGAGAAATGAAATCAAATGGTGGTCGGACCAGGTGCAAGGGGAGATAGATAGGGATTCCACAGGGCAGTTCAGGGACCAGATCTGGTCAAGCAGGTGACCCTTGATGTGGGTGGGGGAGTGAACATGAGGTATGAAGTTGAGGGAGTGGAGGGTTTCGGAGAAATCCTTAGATGACGGACATTCGGCAGGATCGGAAGGCCAAAAATTAAAGTCGCCGAGGAGCAGGATGGAGGAATTGTTGATTGCAATGGTAGCCAAGACCTCCAAAAAATCAGGAAGAAACTGTAGGGGGGACTGAGGAGGACGATAAGTGAGGAAACAGGTAAGAGGGGGGAGGTGGAAACTGTGCGAATTACCAGGAATTCGGTGGTAGCGATGTTAGGTAGGGAAAGAATTTGAAAAGGGAAATCCGTACGTGCGATGACTGCCACGCCGCCCCCGGCTCTGCCCGAAGGGCAGTCGGCCCTGAGGGCGTAGTAGGAGGCTGGAAGGGTGGATAGGAGTGCAGGGAGGGAGTCATCGCAGAACCAGGTCTCGGTTAAGAAGAGGAGATCTGGGGCCTGTAAATCCAGCAAGACCGAGAGTTCGTGCGAGTGGGCAACGGCAGAACGGGTGTTGAGATAGAAAGCTGTGATGTTTTTAGGGTTTGGCGGAGGGGCAGGCCTACAGGTCGTAGGCGGGGTATCCGTAATAGGAGGAGGGTGAGGAAGGGGAGAGAGGGAGGCTATGCCGAGAGCAGAGATGCGAGAACTGATACTGGCCGTGATGGGCCAGGGGCCCTGGTAGCTGCGGAGTAGGTCCGGGCTGTAGATGATAAGAGGGGCAGAGTGTAAGGCCCCTAGTCCCGGCCGGTCGCGGACGGGCGCAGACGGGCTTGCCTTAGGCGCGCCTTCGGCGCACAATCGTCGCGCCCGCTGCGCTCGTCCGCTGCGCTTCCTACCCAGACACATATTTTATGGTCGTGAGGCGAGGTGTTGAAAGGGGCGTGGCCAACAGAGTGGGCGTGTCTGTGGCGCGCCTCGCGCTCGAGAATGGCGGCTGGAGGTGAGGGGTCGTTGCAGCGTGGAGCGCTGTTTAAAAAGATGCCAAGAAGTGCAGGTAGGATGGGGAAGTGATAGGAACACGTTATCACAGTCAAATTTTTAAAATACAGAGTTTTGCATTCTCCCGGCTTCCGCCTCAGGAGTCCAGTAGCTAGTGAAGCGCCTGGCTTCAGCGCGCACTATATATACAAGAAGTCGAGGGGGCGTGGCCAACAGAGTGGGCGTGTCTGTGGCGCGCCTCGCGCTCGAGAATGGCGGCTGGAGGTGAGGGGTCGTTGCAGCGTGGAGCGCTGTTTAAAAAGATGCCAAGAAGTGCAGGTAGGATGGGGAAGTGATAGGAACACATTATCACAGTCAAATTTTTAAAATACAGAGTTATGCATTCTCCCGGCTTCCGCCTCAGGAGTCCAGTAGCTAGTGAAGCGCCTGGCTTCAGCGCGCACTATATATACAAGAAGTCGAGGGGGCGTGGCCAACAGAGTGGGCGTGTCTGTGGCGCGCCTCGCGCTCGAGAATGGCGGCTGGAGGTGAGGGGTCGTTGCAGCGTGGAGCGCTGTTTAAAAAGATGCCAAGAAGTGCAGGTAGGATGGGGAAGTGATAGGAACACGTTATCACAGTCAAATTTTTTAAATACAGAGTTATGCATTCTCCCGGCTTCCGCCTCAGGAGTCCAGTAGCTAGTGAAGCGCCTGGCTTCAGCGCGCACTATATATACAAGAAGTCAAGGGGGCGTGGCCAACAGAGTGGGCGTGTCTGTGGCGCGCCTCGCGCTCGAGAATGGCGGCTGGAGGTGAGGGGTCGTTGCAGCGTGGAGCGCTGTTTAAAAAGATGCCAAGAAGTGCAGGTAGGATGGGGAAGTGATAGGAACACGTTATCACAGTCAAATTTTTAAAATACAGAGTTATGCATTCTCCCGGCTTCCGCCTCAGGAGTCCAGTAGCTAGTGAAGCGCCTGGCTTCAGCGCGCACTATATATACAAGAAGTCGAGAGGGCGTGGCCAACAGAGTGGGGGTGTCTGTGGCGCGCCTCGCGCTCGAGAATGGCGGCTGGAGGTGAGGGGTCATTGCTGCGTGGAGCGCTGTTTAAAAAGATGCCAAGAAGTGCAGGTAGGATGGGGAAGTGATAGGAACACGTTATCACAGTCAAATTTTTAAAATACAGAGTTATGCATTCTCCCGGCTTCCGCCTCAGGAGTCCAGTAGCTAGTGAAGCGCCTGGCTTCAGCGCGCACTATATATACAAGAAGTCGAGGGGGCGTGGCCAACAGAGTGGGCGTGTCTGTGGCGCGCCTCGCGCTCGAGGATGGCGGTTGGAGGTGAGGGGTCGTTGCAGCGTGGAGCGCTGTTTAAAAAGATGCCAAGAAGTGCAGGTAGGATGGGGAAGTGATAGGAACACGTTATCACAGTCAAATTTTTAAAATACAGAGTTATGCATTCTCCCGGCTTCCGCCTCAGGAGTCCAATAGCTAGTGAAGCGCCTGGCTTCAGCGCGCACTATATATACAAGAAGTCGAGGGGGCGTGGCCAACAGAGTGGGCGTGTCTGTGGCGCGCCTCGCGCTCGAGAATGGCGAAAATCTTTTTTCAAATGAAAGCATGTTGATTTGATATATTATCTTGAAATCCACAAACCTGTAGCGGAACCTATTGATTAATGTAGCATAAATACTACACACATTTAAAAGAACATTATTAATATTTAAATCATATTTATTATAATAACTCCGCCCCACATGCATTGATTAATTCACATAAATAAAACATGTAAAATGTACTATTCTAACTCCAGTTCACATACATTGGGAAAAGTGCTTATATTTAGAAGGGGTCAGATTTCTTAATTTAACTTCATCCCCATAACCTTTGGGGAAAGTGAATATATTTGAGGGGGCAAATTTACTACTCTAGCTATTATGCCACAAATGTTGGGGAACGTGCATATATTTATGGGACACCGGGGGTTGAAGTGTCAAATCTACTATTTCACATAAGTGCCACAAACATTGGGGATGGTGCAAATCTTTGGGGAGAAAGGATCAGATTTCATTTTCAAATGCAAATCCTGGAAACATCAGGGAAATTGCACATATTTTGGTAGGTGGAGCAAAATTCTACTCCAACAGCAGTCCCGCAAATAATGTGGAAATTTGATATATTTGGTCGGGCTAGACTTGCTTTTCTAACTCCATTCCTACATACATTGGTGATAGCACATATATATTTGCTGGACAGGAATATGATTCACTTTTCTAACTCCAGTCCCACAAACATTGGGGAAAGTGCACATATTTGGGGTGAAGTCACAATTACTTTTCTTGTTCTAGTCCCACAAACATAGGGGAAAGTGCTTTTATTCGGAGTGGGAACAGCTTTACCGTTCTAACTCCAGTTCCCCAAATATTGGGGGAAGTGCATCTATTTTAGGGGTCAGATTTACTCTTGTAACCTCAGTTCCATAGAAGTTGGGGAATACACATATATTTCAGGAATAAGAAATAAGATTTACTGTTTCAGCTCCAGTCACACAAATATTGTGCATATACTTTTGGAGAATAAGTCATAATTACTATTCCAAGTCCAGTCAGGTAGATATTTTGTGGAAAGTGCACATTCACTGTAATTTCCTTACTGCAAATGGTGCAAAATTATGTGACATGGCATAAAAGCATAATTTTGATAGATTAACACAAAATTACTGACATTTTGATAGAATATAGCTGTATAAGGAACATTTTGCCCCAGTTCAGTCAGCACCTTAGTGTAATTCCGGAATGGTCATAAGCATGTGATAATTTGTGATGTTTATGCTCACATTCCCATGCAAGAAATTATGATAATGATCCCATGTCCAGGCAACTGTTAGGCTCTCTTTCGTATAATAGATGTATGCTGGCTTGACATCCATCACACTGCAACTGGCTTATAAAGCATTTGTTTCTTGATTAATTTATTTATGGCTTGTGTTGTGGCAACAAAGTGGCCATGCTGCCTCGAATTTTGGGCATCTACAGAGAAGCCATGTTACCTTGAGCCTTGCCAAAATCCTCCAGCGTGCAGCCAAAATACATCCCTGTTCAGTCAATTTGCTATTGGTGCAAGAGGGAGATGAGTGATACAGAAGTCATTTTGGCACTGAACGTCACTTGCTCCCACCTTCTTGCTCTGTTAGTCCACACTTGCTGGGTATGGTTCCTTAGTAGACTAATGCGTCCACTGGAGGGGCCTGTGTTCTACCTCATGGTCACAGGTTCTGATCCCGAAGGGGCCACTCAGCCTTTCATCCTTCTGAGGTCGATAAAATGAGTACCAATGAGTTGGGTAACAATAAACATCTGTTATTCAGTGCCAAGATAACCTTGGGTGAATGCGCGCTTTACAAATACACATTATGCTACGTTGCAATGAGAGTCGTAACCCTGTATCTAGGCAAAGGCCAATTTATTGCTATAATACACAAACATGTACACCAGTGCTATCAGTATTACATAAGGGGCCACAGAAGCATTTGCGACCCTTACTGTAATACCAAAGAAGGCTGGGGGCACACAAAGCGGTCACACATGCCCTTTGCATTTCAGTGTACTCTCTATTATGTGACCCCAGGTTTAAAGTAGTGTTAAAAACCCATGATAGAGCTAAAACGTACGGTAATTAGATGCACAAAAGGGGCGCAAAAAAATGTGACTTTACCTTTTTTACCTTTCTTACTTTATTACTATGGGTGGGCGGAATTTGCATAGTCGCGCAACGCAAAGCTCCGCAAAACGGTAAGAAATCTCAGTGAGCACACAGAGTTCTACAAACACGCCCGTTCGAGGTGCTTTTTTCCTGTTCATGAATGCTGTTTGTATGCTCGGAGGTAAATATCTGACGAGCACGCATTTTGAAAGCGCCAACAAGCAAAAAATTCAGCGAAGCCGCAGATCGTGGAATTTTTGGCAATTCCGTGTTCTCCACAGTACGCAAAATTACCCAACATCCCGCAAATTCTGCAAGCGGAACGGAATTTACTTCCCAGGCCTACTTATTACCCATAAATAGAAGGGAATCAAAAACATGCATTGGATTTCATTAGATAGTGAATTGCAATTAGATGGGGGACAGACAGAGGGAGTGGGGGAAATATTTTTTTAAAAAGCACACACCTTTTTACCGTCGCCTATTCTTTCTCCATCCTCCTCTCTGCACGGCAGGAAGCACACAGCCTCCCAGAATTAGGGTGACCAACCGTCCGTAAATTTCACGGACAGTCCGTAATTTCAGCCGTCTGTCCGTTGTCCGTGAAGGATTCTTTAACGGACGCCATTTGTCCGTAATTTTAAACACCCACCTCCCTTCTGGACTCTGATGCTGTTGGGGTCGGGTTTTTAGCAAACTCTGATGCAAGCTGGGAACCCAGCAGCAGCATTGGAGAGGCACAGTGGGGGCAAGCCTCACACCTCCAGCCCTTGATGAGCTGTTAAGAGGTGCTTGGAGGTGACTGAGAGGGAGGGGCTGCCGCTTCAGGAGCAGGGGCATCTATTCAGATGCAAACAGCACTGAATGCGTCATGTCTCTGCAATTTAGAGTGGCCTCACACATCCCAGGGCCCCAAACATCCTAGAACCGGCCCCATTACACCGAGACAGCACGTGGTTAAAACAAACCTCGGTTCTGCAAACATGCAGTCTATAATGTAATAAAATAAAGAAATGGCACAAACGCACCCACACGGATTAACAAAGTATGGAGGACAATCAGTTCTCTCGGAGTATCTCTTTTAAGTACTGTACATCACAGTTGGAGATAGCAAAATTAACATTTTGGAAAGAGAGCCTGTCTTCTCGTTGTCTTGTCCAGGAGGGGGTGAAAAGCCCTACCCCACCCTGGAAGAGACCAAGATGATACTAGAATACAGCACGCCCACTCCGGTGCCCACCCTGGTGGATCCTGTTCCCCCTTCTGAGATAGCTCCTGCCCCCCCGCCCCTCCCCCCCAGTGATGGCTCCTGTCCCCCCATGTGGTGGCTCCTGCCCCCCTCCCCCCCCCCCCCCGCCCAGCGCCTGTGATGGCTCCTGTCCCCCCATGTGGTGGATCTGTCTCTGCCCTGGGTGGCTTCTGTTCCAGTCCTGGAATGGCTCCTGCAGCGAGGGTGAAGTTCTTGATGGGCCTCTTCTCAAAAAGGCTCAGATAAAAATTAATATGTTAAGGTGGGCGAGTGAGTAAGTGAAGGGATGGGTGGATGGCTGGATGAATTAGTGAAAGGGCGAATGGATGAATGAAAGATTGAATAGATGGATCATGAGAGAGGATGGATGGATTGATGAGTGATTGGAAGGATGGAGGAGAGAAAAGGTAAATAGCTGGATGTATGGGTGGAAGGGTAGCTGGATGGGTAAAAGGGTGGATGGATGAGTGAGCGGGTGGATGGATGAGTGAAATGATGGATGGATGGGTTGATGAATTGATAAGTGCAAGGGTGAATGGATGAACGGATGAGTGAAAGGGTGGATGTAAGGATGGATGAGTGAGTGAAAGGGAGGGTAGATGGACAAAAGGATGAATAGATGAGTGAAGGAGTGAAAGGATAAATGGATGAGAGGAATGATGGATGAGTGATAGGGTCAATGGATGGATTCATGAGTGGATGAGTAGATGGATGGATGGGAGGGTGGATGGATGGAAGGAAGGATTGCTAAGTGAAAGGGTCGATGGAGAGAGAAAGGGAGGATGGATGGATGACTGAAAGGATGGATGGATGGATGACTGAAAGGATGGATGGATAACTAAAAGGGTAGATGGGTGGAAGGATGAGTAACTGGGTGGATGGATGAATAAATGAAAGGATGGCTGGATGGGTGAAAGGGTAAATGGCTGAATGGATGACTGAATGGGTGGATGGATAGAAGAGTGGATGGATGAGTGTACAGATGTATAGGGTGAAATGGTGGATGGATGGATAATGGATTGATGAGTGAAAGGATGAATGAAGGGATGGATGAGTGAAATGATAGATGGAAGGGTACATGATGGCTAAGTTTGCAACTGGTTGAATGTTTGGATATGGCTGGGCTTACTTATATACTATTGCGCGACCTCTGATGTGTCTGTAAAACTTATCCAATTGTCCTAAAGTTTTGTCCTGAATTTTGACCTCCTGTCCTGAATTTGTGTCCTGAATTTTGACCCTTTGTCCTGAATTTTTACACTCACCGTCCTGAATTTGCACAAATGCCAGTTGGTCACCCTACCCAGAATCCGCTGGCCAATCACAACACTCCCTTTAGCAGCCAGCATTGTGATTGTCTAAGCGCCATGATTCGGCGCTCAGATGGGGGCTGGCAGGCTGTGCATGTTCTCACCCCAGACTGTAATGCAGCCTGGGTGGCGAACATGCAGAGTGCACATGACGCTCCAGCCTCCCCAGATGGCCGGCCAAAATGTCATGCGCACTTGAGGTGCTGCCACCACTCCTCCCCCTGTGACGCGCAGAGAGCCCAGCCCCGTTCATCTGACTTCAGCTGCAAGCTTAAAAAAAAAACTAAATGATAATAACAAACATTATTATAATTTTTTGGGGGGGATTTAGATTGCAGCTGAAGCAGTGGGTGACGCTCCTCTGCCGACACTGAGAAAATATACTGGAAAACAAACTCAAGTTACCAAATCCGTTTGGTATTCTATCCCTGGTACATGGCATCAGGAGTTTACAACCATGGAATGAGGTACATTATGTGAGAAAAGGATTTTCTTGGTCAAAAACTGTATGCGCTTTCTGGTTATGGGGCCATTCACGCATAAACTTTTCTCCAGCTTTTTGCTGCTTTCAACAGAAGGAACATGCATGTGTTTCTAAACAGGTGTGGTTGACTAGGGACATTCCCACACCTGGCAACAGCATGTAATCAGATGGGACGTTAGGCATCACATCCCAACCGACTTGTAATATGGTCATATTTACAATGAAGTGACGGAGCGCGGCGTTCGCCTTCCTGGCTTAACGCCGCAAGTTGCCACTTCTGAAACGCAGGGCTGCACCATATTTACAACAATATGGTGTAGCCCTGCATTTCCCCCTGTGATGGAGCTAAACTTTAAGGCCGAGCGCCAACGCAGGCACCTTTTCACCACAGTGCAATGGTGTCTGCTTTCAGGGGAAGATTGTTTATGTGCAGGAAGGTCTCCCTTCCTGCTCATAAACAATCTTCAAATGACATTTTGTAACATTTATGTGTGCTGCTTAATGCAGCACGGATAGAAGTTGGAAAATGTAATTTCTTTTTTTTTATTGTTTATGTGCAGGAAGGGACACCTTCCTGCACATAAACAATCAATGGCAATTTGCTGTTTCTATGTTGCTGCACAACGCAGCACACTTGCAAACAGCAAACACGAGGCGTAAAAAAACATTTCTCCTTATTTTGCCTGTTTAGGAACATGTTTTCCCTGGTCTTAATTTTGGTGCTGCCTCCTATTTAGGCCACCTTTGTAAATAGGGGACTGCATCAAAATCAATGGGTGTTGCAGTGGAACGCCCACCTCAACACCCATTGCCCGTTCCTTTCACACTAAGTGTAGCGTGAAAAGGCGCCTTATTTACAAGGCCGCGCTACTTTGTAAATAAGGCGAAGCCCCTATCACCATCACAACGTCACTGAAAGTGACGCTGTTGAAGTAAATCAGGGTTCCCAAGGCCTACATGCTCCGAAGATAACCCACTTACACTCAAGAACTGTTGGCACGGAAACTGTAAAAGGCAAAAACAAGTTTATTAAGACCCCATGGGGTGGTGGTACACTCAAACAGCACCCTTCGGTAATGCAAGAGGTATCACACCGAACACCGGTGTGACCCCGATTTATATACAGTTTTGGGGCAATAAAAGATAGGCGGCACAAGTTGGAACACATTTTAAGGACATATATGGTCATGTTTTGGAATGCTGCCAGCTCATTGGAGGGGGGCACGACTCCGCTGGTCAGTTTGGCGCACATTCCTGAGGCTTACTGGTCAGTGGGGACTGCGCATGTGCAAGCTTGACCAATACTAAAAATAGCCTGTTGCTGGGCAGACTGAAGTGGTCAGTGAAACGGACAATGGACTAGAGGGCACGCCGGCCACGAGGCCGCTTATGATCTAAGATGGCCGCCGCAGTATTCAAAATGGCGTTTTCATATACAGCCAAGTTAAGGAGGACAACGTGTAGGTTCAGCTAATCGCTAACGCGGCCATGCCAATTACGACAGACGACCCTTTTAGCGTTTAGCTGAATCTACCTCATAGTGAACATAATCAGGATGCTCGTCCTCGATGTCTATTAACATAATTTGTGTCATCTCCTTATGAAGCATCATTTTGTCATGAGCAAGAGCTCGTCTTGATGGTATGCAAGCTGATAGGCACATAGAACATAAGGCTGGGCCACATTGAATACATAGGCATATAAAAAACATTGCTCCCACAATCGTACATAGAATCGTCAACAGTTTCCAGCCCCAGGTAGCAAGCACGGACCAGAACCATCCCGAAAGTGTCCAAGTTCCATTGTCCGGGTGTATCTCAGCTGCAATCTTGTGAAGCTTGGATATGGCATCATAAACAGATGGAGAATTGTCCGGAATGTATACACAGCAGCTGCTTCCGATAATTCTACATGCCCCCCCACGATCAGCCAAAACGACATCCAACACCATCCTATTTTGGAGTGTAACAATTCTAGAAATCTGTAGTTCCTCAGTGATGTTTCCCAGAGCAATGGCAGTGTCATTCGCTACAGCCTCGACAACACGTGTCAGTCGTCTTATTTTCCGGCTGTTCAGTGCAGCCCCCACAAAGGAGAATAGTCCCAAATTAAAGTCCACATACTGTTGCAAAGCAGTGTCGGTCTGGTCAATGTCATCCAAAACAACAGTTCGCTTAACCCTATTCAAGACGAAATCGTGGTATAAAGTGTAATCATTGTGATACATTGGTGGGGCAATGAATACAGGAGGTAACACAAACGATACGTAGCACGTGCCCAACCATCCCAATGGAAGCTGATGGTAACCCTTCGTTCCACAAATGAAGTACGTGTTTCGTGATGCTACAAATGAGATGCCATTCGGGCTATCAAAAGTAAGAGTAGTGTTACATTCACTTTTCCCCACTGCAATCGAACCCTTATTTCTGATACATAAATCGGCTTTTGTAGCAATGACGTTAATGACATATGCGCTGAATACATTAATATTCCTCTGGTTGCTGTACACACGTTGGGCAGACACGTTATCAGGCCTGTACTCTTCCCATTCAAATCGCGTACCCTCAGCTCGTGGAAACCCATCCTTGTCATGAGAACATACTTTATTCAAACGGAAAAGCACCCCCCCTTTGGTTGGCCATCTCAAAGTAAAGAGGAGGGTGTACCAGGCGTTGCATGATCCATTATGTGAAAACGGGAGTGGAATAAGTGGGGTGCCCCCTCTTTTTTGGTGCCCTGGCAGCATCCCACACACCCAGCAATTTGAGGTATTGGTCATGTTATGTGTGTGGTGAACAATCTGAATGAAGCTGTTATTTAGATACGTTTGCCTATGTCGTTCTTCATGAAAGGGTAATGTAAAGTGGAAATGTTCAGACGGAGCCGGGGTAGTTGGCAGCAAATGTTCACGTACAGGCACCACAAGTTCGACTACCCAGGCTATAACAGCTATCACCACAATAGTCAAGACAAAAAGGAAGGCACCCAATACTTTTTTATCTCGTGATGCCGTTGATGCCATAGTTCAGAAATGTTCGTGCAAAGTCTTAAATAGCACAAATTGTTCACAGAGTCTCAGATACACGTGCGTGTATACCTAAAAAAGAAAAATGCGGTGCTGAACTCCGAGGTAGCCGTTGTTTTCTTCTCCGGGCCAAGACGGGTGTCGCTACACTGGCAGAACTGATCCCCCCCCCTTGGAATTCCCGGCTTCCGTTTCACAAACCTGGAGCGGTAACCAACCAGTCATTAAAAATACAAAAAATCTTCTTATCGAGGACGCAAGTTGTAGCGTTCTCGTCCGGCAACAGCGTGGTCCGGGAAGGCTCCCTCAACTTCAGTCGACGTCACAGCTGGGCTCTTTTCTTTCTCCAAAATCTCCTTGTAGTCGGTCAGCACAGCAGGAGTCACCAGATCCGGAGAGACACGGCGGCAGTGTGTCGAATGCACCCACCGCTTCCTGTTGGTCACTCGTACAGCGGTTCGGGTTGCAAGGAGGACCTGTTCGGGGCCCTTCCACCTGGGCTCCAGACTGCTTGATCTCTCAAATGACCGAATCATGACGTGGTCCCCAGGACGGAGATCATGGCCCTCTCCAGTAGAGTTGTCAGGGAGCGCTTCTCGAACCTGTTGATGAATAGAAAGTAAATCATTTGTTAATCGTGCCAAATAGTCGTTCATCATAACACAAGGCACATCATGTATTAATCGCGGCTTAGGCACCCCCCAGATGTTCATGGGGCGTCCAAACACCCCCTCATAGGGTGTAAGGCCAGTTCGTGAATGGGGTACTGATCTAAGAGAGAGCAGTGCTAGCGGCAAAGCGTCTGGCCACTTCAACGATGTAGACGCCACAATTTTGGCCAGCTTAAGTTTCAACGTAGCATTGTACCGCTCAACCAGACCTGCCGACTGAGGGTGGAATACAGCGTGGAACTTTTGCTGAATCCCTAACCCCTTCAGTACATACTCCACAATCTTTCCAACAAAATGAGGCCCATTATCGCTCCACAGAAATTTGCAAACTCCAAAGCGAGGAAAGAATTCCTTAAGCAACACCTTAGCTGTTGTCAAAGCCGTATTGTCTTTCGTGGGGAAGGCCTCAACCCATTTGCTAAAGGCACATACCACCACTAGAACATACTTCAGATTGTTGCAGCGCTCGAGTTGGATGTAATCCATTTGGAGTACCTCAAATGGTGCAGAAGGTGGAACGAACCCTCCTTTCGGAGTATGGGTCCCCTTTCCAGGATTGTGTTGTAAACATACCAGGCAGGTCTGCACTACTCTCTTTGCAGTATTAGCAATCTCGGGATGTTCCCAAACTCGTGTTAAGAGCCGAGTGATTGCAAGAGCTCCGACATGCGCCAGTCCATGTGTCATCTGGACCATCGCCTGCAAATAAGCCGCAGGCAATTTCCACTTCTCCATGTCTTTGCTTCTCCAACAACCCTCGTCATCTAGTACCCCATCTGCTGCCCACGCCGCAAGTTCAGATTCAGTAGCTGATTTTTGAATATCCAATATTTCTGCTCTAGCATCACTCCATCGCTCAGCCTGTGATTGTATTACGTACATGGGGGAGCTAGTTCGGGACATAGCCGTTTGTCTTGCTATGCTGTCTGCAAAGGCATTTCCTTGGCCCACTTTGTCCGTAATCTTTTTGTGGGCACTGCACTTCACTATCGCTACTTTCTTTGGGCCAAGCAGCGCATTTAGGAGATCACGCACTAGCTCTCCGTGCATAATGTGCTCTCCGTGAGATGTCAAAAACCCACGTTCTCTCCAGAGTAGCCCGAAGTCATGCGCTACTCCGAAGGCGTACCGGCTGTCCGTGTATATATTCACACATAGACCAGCACTCAATTCGCAGGCTCTTGTTAAGGCTATCAGCTCTGCTGCCTGAGCCGACTTTTGTGGTATCCTAGCTGTTTCTACCACTGTCTTAAGTGTCGTGATCGCATAGGCTGCGGAAGTCGTACCATCTGGCAGCCTTACACACGATCCATCAACCCACAGTTCCCCATCCACATCTAAAAGTGGCACATCCTGTAAGTCGACACGACCCTTTGTCTGTTCCTCGGTCAGGAAAACACAGTCATGATGTTTTTCTTCCTGACCCTCTTCGGCCGGATAGGGCAATAAAGTGGCGGGGTTCAAAGTAGCGCATCTTTTCAGTGTAATATGTGGCGCCAAGAGTGTCAACTCATATCCTGTTAGCCGTGCACTCGTAAGGTATTGGGTCTTTGTTTGGTTTAGCAGAGCATCTACTGCATGAGGAACTAACACCAGCAGTTTATGCGATAACACTATTCCCTCACTCTGTCGTATGGCAACTGCTGTGGCTGCTACCGCTCGAAAACACCCAGGCAATCCTCGTGCTACAGGATCCAGAATGGCAGAGAAGTATGCACATGGTCTCTGCTTATCCCCGTGTAATTGCACTAACACTGACAACGCGCACCCGTCTTTCTCGTGCACGTACAATGTGAAAAGTTTCGTGTAGTCTGGTGTACCTAACACGGGTGCGGAACAAAGGGCCTGCCTCAACTGTTCAAAAGCCCTCTGACATTCATCTGTCCATTCTAGGGGCATTGGTGTAGCTTTGGACAGTAACGCTAGCAAAGGTTTTATGATATGTGAAAACCCCATGATCCATTGTCTACAAAAGGACGTCAACCCTATGAAGGCACGCACATCTCTCTGCGTGCGGGGGACTGGTGTGTCTAAAATTGCTTGGATTCGATCAGATGTTAATGCACGCCCCTCCTTAGACAACAGATGACCGAGGTAGGTCACCTGAGGTCTACAGTATTGAAGCTTTCTCTTCGAAACCTTATGATTGTTCTGTGCCAAAAAGGAAAGCAACGCAAGTGTACTTTGTTCACATTGTGCATAAGAGTCAGCAGCAAGCAGAAGGTCATCCACGTACTGGATGAGAGCAACGCCAGACTGCAATTTAAAAGAATCCAGCTGCCTTTTCAAAGCCTGGCTGTAGATGCTAGGGCTTTCAGTATACCCTTGGGGAACACGACAAAATCTATACGATTTATTATTTAACGTAAAGCCAAACAGGTATCTGCTATCAGGATGGACAGGGATGGAAAAGAACGCATTCTTTAAATCAATTACGCTAAACGTGGTGGCCGTGGGTGGGACCAATGTAAGCAAGGTCGTAATATCAGGCACTACCGGGTATTGGGGAATGACAATTTTGTTGATCTCTCGCAAGTCAATAATAAAGCGATAGACTTTACCGTCAGTATCTCTCATAAGGATCGGAAGAATAGGACTATTGCAAACATTATAAGGGACCTCCTCCACAACCCCTGCAGAAATCAAATCCTGAACAATATGTGTCAATGCAATTTCACCGTCTTTCGAGATCTTATATTGTGGCACTCGTGGTAGAGGGGCCCCCTCCTTAACAGTAATGTGTATTGGTGGAATACGCATCTCTCCCACATCCGTATCTGAGGTCGCCCATAACGTATGCGGTAGAGAGGCCAAAGCTGGAACATCTAAGATGGCGTAAAACCTATCGGGGTCAGGATAATTGTCATTCAGGATAACCCGCACTCCCTCAGGGGCGCAACGTATCGTTGCTCGAAAGTATTTAAGCAAATCAATACCCAAGATATTATCTGGTGTATGGGGCGACAACAAAAATTGACCAAAACTGAAATATTTGTCAAGACATAGTGCAAGGGGCTTTGACAATGGGCTAGGGGAGGGTGTGCCATCGAACCCTACACATGTAATCATTTCGCCAGACAGGGGAGCCCTCGGAACCAAGGTTTTCGACAAAGCGCTACGTGTAGCTCCTGTGTCGACTAGAAATTGATCAGTAGAACCCAGAATACCCGCTGTTACATATGGACCCTGCTGATCTACCGGCACTTCAACTGATTCCTTACCCCATCCTACGCAGTCCTATGCATGCACATAATCCTGGTGTTCCACATTCTCTCCCTCCGAAATCTGATATTGATTCCGCCTATCAAACGTATTTCGTTCATCCTGGCCACGGCCCCTCTCCTCAACCTTTCCACGATCACTTCCGCCACCTCTCGCTCCCATATAACCTCCTCTTGACCTTCCGCCTCCTCGACCACGCTGACTACGCTGCTCACGAAGTACCGGACAATCTTCGGCCCAATGCCCAAACTCCTTACAATAAGCACACTGATCCTCCGCTATGTCCGTACGACCATACGACGTATTCCCTCCACCCCGTCTACCTCTATCATTTCCTCTACCCTGTGTTCCCCGAACCTGCGCCAACATCACCTTCGTTTTCAATTCCTTCGCCTTTTTCTCTACACTTTCTTTAGCCTCCAATTCCTGCCGCTCATAATACTGAGCCATAGTTAGCAAGGACGCAGGGGTCGCCGTGGCCCAGGAACTTTCACTCGACTTCAATCGTTTTGCAATCTCCGGTAGGAGATTAGCCACATACTTATCTACAAACAGATGCCGACCCGTATCGTCTGTTAAAGATTGACCACTATAATCATGGAATGCCTCCTCGAAACGTGTAAAGAAATCTGAGACCGTTTCATCGTGTTTCTGTTTGCACGACGTTAGCATGGTCCAATCAATCTTTTTAGAGGGAACAAGCGTTTTTAATTTATTCAAGATGGCTGCCGGAAGATCTAGAATTAACTGACAAGGCTTGCATGCTGGTTCCCTGTCTAAATCAGCAGCATTTATTTCTTTCCATGTGCCCCCCAATATCGTTTCATCATTATTTTTACGAATTTGCCTCCACATATCAGGTGGTAGAATTAGCCCAAAAAACAAATCTATATCCACAAGAGTCATCACACAAGACGATATAGCCCCTTCCACCCCTTCATAAAATGCCGCCGGATTTTTCCGAAGATCAGGTAGAGAATTTTTCAATGCCATAACATCTGCTCTATTCCAAGGCGTATATACCCAGTTATATACAAAATACCCTTTCGCATCTTTTGACAATTTATCATCATCTGTACCTTCCCCTTTGGGTGGAACATACAAGGGCGCGGCTTCACGCATAGGCATAACATGCAAGGCAAAACTCTTATCTGAACCCCGGAGAGAACACTCCTTAGTCTGCCCATTATTTCCCTATTCGGACTCCTTTTGCCTCCTTTTCCGCTCCTCCCGCAATCTGGTTGTCTCGTCCCGCAGTTTGATCAGTTGCTTGAATAGGTCGTCAACATCTGCAAGATCAAATACACCTTTAACCAAATTCTCACGATACACTGACAACGCTTTGGGTTCTAACGTGTCTGAAAGTTCCCGATACGCGGCAACAACTTCATCCGCCAAAGTAGACAGAAAATACATTAATTCAAGATCCGACCACTCCCTCTTCTCCGCAATCAACTGATCCTGAGAAACACAATTCTTATTCACTTTACGAGCCCAACTACGTAAATGAGCGGACCTCGCCGCAGTAAACCTGAGAGCGGATACACCCTTCTGGTCCGACTTATCCTGTCCATCGTCCTCTGAATCCGCAGCTGGAGCCGTCGGTAAAACATACGGAGGCGGTGACCGATCTAACAAAGAAAAATCATCAATTTCATTATTAAGGACAGGATAGAGTGGTCGGCGGATAGGAAATTGACCAGTCGTCTGTAATTTACGTTCTCGTTCCTCCCTTTCTTTCTTCTCCTGAGCCTCCTTTTCCTCAAGCTGTAAAGCCTTATCCCGAGCAGCCTTACGCTGCTCTTTGTCCGCCAAGGCAACCTCACGCTTCATTCGCTCGCGCACCGCTTTCTCCCACATTCGCACACAATCAAACATATTTTGTCTAGACCTGCGTTGAAACAAACATTGCTCTACGAACTGTACTTTACGTAAATCGAACGACCCATGTAGAGGCCATTGCAATTCAGGATCGGCCTTTGTATACTTATGCCATAATTTACTGTACATAATAGGGGGAAGGCCATGTTTGATGTACATCTCACGATTTGGTGTTCCCTCTGGGGGAGCCGGCTGTGCTTCCGCCAACCTAATTGAGGTACCCTCTCCAAGACAGCACATCCCTCGGAGTGTGCTGAAAACAGGCATGTTCAAAAAGTATCACGAAAGCGTGACACCGTACAAAATGGCACTTACAGTACTTCACGCAACTGTGCCGCTCAGAGGAAAAAAAAACAAAGTTAGAGAAACATCTCTACATGCCTGCCTATGTGAAGTGCACTACACATATAAGTTCAAAGATCACAAAGTCACAATGTTAGCTAACTGAAATCAAAACGTAGATCGTAGGACTTCGGCAAGCGTCCGAGGACTACCTTACCGATCACAAATCACAGAATTTCAGTAAGCGCCCGAAGACTACCTTACCGAACACAAATCTTACCCAAGTCTCAAATGTCCAGATTCCAACTGCCAAGGTCTTGTAAGCCAAATCAGCCAAACGGCACTTTCTCAGCAATGCAGACACTCGAAAACTCAGTCGGAGACCGGCGCCACCTGGAAGGTCAGATCGGAAGGAAAGGAAGAAACACCGTGGCAGCCAAGACTCGGGTCACTCGTGGCAGCGCGCGTCCATGGCGAGTTTCCAAGCCTTCGTCACGACCTCTCCTTCGGGCATCCGAGTCGCCGATGAGTCCCTTCGTGGTCGCCAATTTGAAGTAAATCAGGGTTCCCAAGGCCTACATGCTCCGAAGATAACCCACTTACACTCAAGAACTGTTGGCACGGAAACTGTAAAAGGCAAAAACAAGTTTATTAAGACCCCATGGGGTGGTGGTACACTCAAACAGCACCCTTCGGTAATGCAAGAGGTATCACACCGAACACCGGTGTGACCCCGATTTATATACAGTTTTGGGGCAATAAAAGATAGGCGGCACAAGTTGGAACACATTTTAAGGACATATATGGTCATGTTTTGGAATACTGCCAGCTCATTGGAGGGGGGCACGACTCCGCTGGTCAGTTTGGCGCACATTCCTGAGGCTTACTGGTCAGTGGGGACTGCGCATGTGCAAGCTTGACCAATACTAAAAATAGCCTGTTGCTGGGCAGACTGAAGTGGTCAGTGAAACGGACAATGGACTAGAGGGCACGCCGGCCACGAGGCCGCTTATGATCTAAGATGGCCGCCGCAGTATTCAAAATGGCGTTTTCATATACAGCCAAGTTAAGGAGGACAACGTGTAGGTTCAGCTAATCGCTAACGCGGCCATGCCAATTACGACACTGTGGTGGTGATAGCGGCTTGTAAATATTCCCCTAAGTGTTGGCGCAGATGCTACATGCACCAGGGTGTTTTTGAGACAGCTCTAAACAACCCTGCTAGAGTGAAGCTTGAAGTGTGTAGTCCAAGAACCCTTATCTGAAGTTAAACTTGAGTGCATAATGGAATAAACCTTGGGGCGTGCAACCAGGGGCAGATACTTTGACAACACTATTTGGTTCCCAGACCGTAAATGGACATAGTAATTTTTATTATACAAGATAATGTAGGAATGTAAACAATAATGACCATCTCTGGTCATTTCTCACCAATAGAAGCTCAAAATATTCCTTCTTCCTCTGGTCCTTTGTAGGAACGACCAAAAACTATTTCTCCGATTAGCCGCTTGTAGGTGTGTTCCTCTTTGAAAATGCATTCTCCATGGGAGACATTCTCCCACCTAAATGTTGTACAATATCAGACATGTGGAGACAGATGTGCAGATACCACAGCTTCAAAAGGGCACTGAAAATGAGTTATGTTTCCAAGATGAAGGTGTGAAACACACCTGCAGAGTCTCCTTCATGTCTCAGATTAGAAACACAGTGCCCTGCTCTGTTTACTGTAGTTTCTTTCTCTCGCGTTCACAGATCGTGTTTTCTATATTTGGAAGAAATTCAGAAGCCAGTTTTAAATAGTAAAAAGTCTCACTTGTGGACTTTTTTTTAATATCACTGTTATTCAATATGTTCCCTTTCTTTAGAGATGCATTGCTGTGCACATATATTTTTAGCTCACAACATATTATTACCTATAGAAAAATTCTCATTTGTTTAGGATTTAAAGGTTGATTATGAAATAACATCACGATGTGACCCGGTAGGAGTCTATACTAGGAACATGCAAAGCTGGGAGAACAATTCAAAGCACCATGAGAGCTGCACGCAGCACTATGTCTTTTTATTTTGTACATAACTTACATAAATAATGATATGCTATCACCCCTAAATCGTGTATTGTGGCATGCTAAAAGACATATCGTGACAAGAAAATGTCATATATTGATCAAAATCCTGTGCCAGGAGTTTTCCACTGCAAAAAATCAAGTTGAAAATTAGACCTCTGAGTTGTGGTCAGACACAAAATGGACGTGCTTCAGTTTGGGCCCATTCCCCTTTTGTGTACATTAAAAAAACAAGGGGAATATTTACAAGCCCCAATCACCACCGGAGTGTCGCTTTTTTAGACGCTCCGGCGTCGTAGCGCCATTTCCCATATTTACAAGGTGCCGCTAACTCACTTAATGTGGCTTAACGCCATCTTGTAAATATGCCCCATTCCGACGTATTCCTCTGCAGCAAATGGGGCGGGCAATGGGTGGTGATGTGGGCTTTCCCACACAACACCCATTGCTTTTTGCTGCTGCCCCAGATTTACAAGTGTCCAGCAGCGCCGTTTTAATGCCATGGATTAGCAGACCTTAGAATGGCAATACATGGAGAAATCATTCATTTCTTCTCCTTTTTTGCTCTTTGCATGTGTGCTGCATTCTGCAGCACACCTGGAAAGAGCAAATCGCCAGGAATGATTCTTTATGTGCAGGAAGGTGTGCCTTCCTGCACATAAACAATCCTCTCTGCAGAGCAGGCACCCTTGCAACATGGAGGCCGGGTGTCTGCGTCGGCGCTAGGCAGCTTTTATTGTGGCAGGGCTAGGGGAAACACAGGGGTGTGCCGTATTATTGCAAATACAGCCCATGCATACTTTATAAAAATGTTGGAGCGAGGCGCTGCTGATTTTGGCGCATCTCTGCGCTACAACGTTTTTTGTATCTATGCCCTCAAGTTTGTTGGAGAATAGACAGTGGTCCGTAGAATTACTGTCACCTCTCAAACTTTAAAAAAGTAAAGCTCAGCTTGTCATGACCACACCCATTTCTTTTAGGGCCTAGCACAGGAGATGAATATCTCAAGCAGCAAAGGTGTTAAAAATAGCCCCATTCCTTAAAGGAAAATGCACTGTGTGTTAAAATATAGAACGTTATGCTATTGACAGCCAATCACAGACTTGGAGGTCTGATAAACCTATCAGGGCATCATCCCACCTAACGGTGTGAATGCAATTTGAGACCTATCTAATGAATATTATTGAGGAAGTTCTGATTACGACCCACGCTTTGGAATTTTATGAACTACCTATTAGTACATAGGTAGGTTGGCATAATTCAATATTGGCCAGAAAATATTGGTCTAAAATCATGACCAATTTTTTGCAAGCAGTATATGGTACATCAGGCCCCATATCCCTGAGAGAGATTAAAGCTGCCACAAGGTCTGACATGGAGAGTCATCAGAGCAACGCATATCCCTAACAGGCTTGTGGGTGGAGATCAGCCTACTTCCTTTGGTGTAGGGTGCAGACAACAAAAATAGAAAAGTGTTCCCTGTCCAAGACAACCTGAAAAAAACAGAACAAGCAACCAGCAAACAAATGCTCCCAGGTTTGGATGAAGCAAGAAAGCAAAGAACTTTAAAGAATGCAACCTGTCAGGAGAAGATTTCTTTAAAGCATGTTTAATTCAGAGATCAAAGGGGCATATTATCAAGGGGGTTTATCTCCGCTTTTTTGGCTTTAAAAGCCAAGAAAGCGGAGATAAAATTATCTCCCTATTACCTAGCTGTCGCTAACACCAGTTAGCAACAGCTAGTAGGAGATAGCGACCATCTTGGGCCCCACTTTGCATGTCAGTGATATTTATGACATGCAAAGTGGGCGTGCCAAGATGTTAGCGACTGGAAACAGTCGCTATCATCGCTATCTCCTATTACCAACTTTTGGAGATATTCGCGCTAAGCGCGAATATCTCCAAAAGCTAACCCTGCCCTGATCAGTTCTTAGCCATGTTATCCAATGGGAGGTGGATAACATGGCTAAGAGCATTAGCTCGGTAATGAATGAATATTGCGGACTTTTCAGTGATATTCATGCTTTGCGGCAATTTTTATCACATTTGCTTTAAATCTTGGTAATACCAAGGTTTATTTGCGGTAAAAATCGCCGCAGCTCAGCGGTAAATTTTTGCTTGGTAATATGCCACAAAGTTCCTTCCATTCCAAAGGTTTCTTCTGAGTCTTCAATAGATAACACACTGCACCAAGCACTTTAAATTTGTAGCTCACCCTACTGGTGGAGCCCGTTCACAGAGAAGTTGTGCTCATGGTTGACCACTGTTAGGAAGAAGTGCAAGGTGAAGTATTTTATAGTACATAGCACTGCATGAGCAATGCATTTACTTCTATTTGAATACTGAGAGAACCACTTTAACTTTATAGTTCACCTTCCTCCCTAAGCCTACAGCTGGCGGGCAACACTGTGCAGCGCTCTCCTTTGGCCTAGAGTGGATTAAAATTCTGTGTCCCATGGGTGAAGCACCCTTACTGCAAAAAAAAACCAGTTCATTTTTCTAGCTTACGTTCCTGCGGGAGTCTATTCCTATTTGGGAATATAAGAAGAAGTGCAAGGCAGTTAAGGGGGACTTCATCTGGAATGCCTTAAAATGTAGGGCCCTGCAAAAGCAGTGTGAGTGCAGCATAAACACAGCACACAAAGTGCCTTATTTACAATGAAATGGCATAGGGAGCACCACAGGTAATGTTGCTGCACTGTCCTAGGTCATTTAAAAAAGGCAAGAATATGCCATATTTACAAGATACAGTGCATTACTATCCTTTCAGCAGGTGCACAATTTGCAGCCGAGCGCCAACGCAGGCACCTTTGAACCATGGTGCAAGGGCGTCTGTGTTGCTGGCATGATTGTTTTTGTCCAGGAAGGGGCATGTGGCATGGAGAAGTCACCCCTTAAGCAGGCCTCACATCCCTGAGTCAGGGTGCACCATACCACAGGTGAGGGCAAGCTGCATCCGCAGTTGTAAGTGCAGTGAAGCCATGTTGAGTATATGGGCTGGGAGTTTGTCAACATGAACTCCACAGCTCCATGATGGCTTTACTGAAGACTGAGAAGTTTGGTATAAAACGTCTCAGCATAATAAACCCACACTGATGCCAGCAATGGGTTTATTATGACATGCATTCAGAGGGCATCTTAGAAATGCCCCCTGAAAAATGCCTGTCTGGTCTCCGCCAGCCAGCCACCACCAGACAGGTTTCTGACCTGATGGGATGAGAACCTTTGTGCTCTCGGAGGTCAGAAATATAGCCTGCTCTGGGTGGAGGTGCTTCACACCTTCCCCTTTCAGGAACAGCAAAGGTTCTCACCTTATGAAGTGCTGATTTGGCCAGCTCCAACTAGTGGAGATGCCCGCCCACCTTAGCCTGGCACGTGCCTAGGGTCACCTGGAGCTGAGGTGAACCCCTTTCTTAGAAATTCTCCATCTTACATTGGAGAATTAGTCCCAATTGGAGCAGGGATGTGCCCCTATTCCTAAAGGGAGGGGGCACCCAAAGGGTGTAGTCACCCTAGGGACTACCCCGACCTTAGTAGCACCCTTAAATTTAGTATTTAAGGGCTCCTCTGAAACTTGTTCCGGAGATTCGATGACCTAAGAAGAAGAAGGACCTTAGAGCCATGCAGCAGTGGAGAAGAAGGTGACAGCTACTTGGCCCGAGCCTGAATGGCCTGTTTCCTCTCCAAGAAACCAGTGTGGCCTGAAGCCAGCAACCTCCAAGAACCCCTGGGACCTTTGCTGACTTCAACAAAGACTCCTGTCTCCTGTAGACACCGGATTTGCCCAGCAAAGAAACCAACACCAGGCAGATCTGCATCACTTGTACCACTCTGCACCCGATGCACATGGCCCGAGTCCAGGTGGCCCACTGACCCAGTGAAGTCTCCCCGCTGATCCTGACTTGGGATCCAGCATTGCAAAACCTCTCCTGACCTCCCCCTTGAAGCCTGCAGCCTCAAGCTGAAGGCTCCCCCCAACTGTGACCGGATATGGTGAGAGTAACCCGACGCCTAAATACACCCTTGCACCAGCAGCCCTCCGGCCCAGGAGTGCCCAACGAATGGTGTCCCGGTATCCCTCCACTATCCAACGTATTTCTCCAGTTACGTGTTACCTTCAGCCAACCTTCGGAACCGAGCCTGCAGCTGTTTTCCACAATTGAGGATCTCCATTGGTTTCAAAGGGGCCCCCAACACATCTTTTGCATTCTGAACCCAGCCGTCCCTGTGTTGCTGGGGGTGTTGTCTCATTGCTCTTTGGTGACCCCTCCAGTGCTGATTTTACCCTCCAAGGTCTATGACCCTGACCCGCAGTTGCATACCTGTGACCAGTAACTCTTTGAGGTGCCTCCAGCCACCATAGGATAACATTGGGATCAGTGACCTCTGCACTCGTCCACCCCAGCACCGCTGGTAGTGCAGTACCTACCTTGGTCCGACCCTTGCCCAGGCTCGACCAAAGACCCTGGAGATTGAAAATCAAAACTGCTTACTGAACTTTAATTTACTTTCTGTTTTTTTCCCATAGCATTGCATTGCATTGGTCTCTCACTGTATTGCACTAAGTGTGATCTTGAATACAAAGTATCTCTTTGAAAAACATTTCTTGCACCTGTAAACTATTGTTTAATGTTTAAATCTATTGCCAGTAATTTGAAAGTATTGCATAAAAATATACTTACCTGTAAGTGAGTTCAATTTGGTTCCTAGTAATAAAAGTAACTAATAGTAATATTTTTCTACAAACGTTGGCCTGGAGTTAGTCATTACATGTGTGTTTTTGCCATGTATGAGTATGTACACCAAATGCATTCATACTACCCTCTGATAAGCCTAACAGCTCAGCACACCTGCCACTAAATTGAGAGTAAGGTATCATCTACTTTAACCTCTGCCATACCTCTGAGGACTCACTGAACTCTGGGCAAACTATAGCTCTTTTTGGTATAGTATAGGCAGAGGCAGCTTCCTACAGCGTTCTGTCACGAGTGTCCACACACTGCATCCTGTGCGCACAGGCAGCCTGAGCTCAAATTGTGGCCAGGGAGTGAATCTGCTGCCGGCACACTGCTGTGCAGGTATTTCCCTGATTGTGCTACCCCTACTAGGTCAGTGGGGGAGCCGCAAGAGGAGGCGGAGTGGATGGTAAGATTAAGGTACTATGGGTCTCACCCAGTTTCCCTGCAAACTAACAGGCATTTTTGTGGTAACATTTTCCTTTCCTCCACAACTACTAGCAAGGAGCATTATATGGTCAAATGGGGAGCATCAAATTAGTTTGAAACTGTCTCATCCGAATAACCCACAAAATACTATTGATATAAGCCCTTGCAGCCGTGCCACTCAAGTCCAGATTTATGAAGCCCTTCATTGTCCTTCTGATGCAAAGGCAATGCAAAGGCTTCAGTTATGGATAAGCTTACTCATATGTCTAGCCGATGCTGATCAAAAATAAAACCAAAATTTGTCCTTAGACTTTTACTGAAAAAAGATTGAGGGGCATATTTACAAGGGCTTTATCTCCGCTTTTTAATCTTAATCCCCAAGGATCTATCCAAGAAGATTTCAATGGCTCTATGCAATGTGTGTAACTGAGGGCAGGAGGCGAAAATATGGATTATATCTGCCTCTGAACTATCGCACCCCCACTGAGCTATCCTTGCGGGTGTGTAATACAGGGAATATATCATTTTATACTGCTGGGCCTGTAGCCCAGCAGAACATGGAATAGTCTCTCCCAATTCCAGTGAATCTTGGAAGCAGTCCTGATCTATCCCCAGTTTCTCTGCCCATTTACTGCCGTATTTTCCCAGGTCTTCACCCTTAATTGCAGAGAGCTCTGAGTAAAACCTATGGATAGTACAATCAGCCCCGCCCTCTATGACATCCACAATCTTATTTTTACTAAACCCGGCAGTTCCTCCCCATTTTTTGGCGAAGAAACTCCGAACTTGTAAATATTTAAAAAATCTCCTTCTGTCAATACCATAACCATTCCGAGAACTGGAGAACTCCATTGGTCCCCAGCAAGTCACCTAGTTTCTGAATTCCCCGCCTTCCCCATTCAGCCATGACCGAATCCGCAAATATTTCCCCTGACAGGGAAACATTCCTGACCATGTAGGTATATGCGTTGAACCTACCAAGCCCACATTTCTTACAAAAGGATGCCCATAGTTTATAGGCTGCCAGCAGCGTTTTAAACCTCGTTCTTTTAAAGTAGCTGTGATCAGTGTATTTAAGGAAGCAGTTCTCTGCCTCCTTGCCAATGAGTATCACATATATATCAGTAGACCCAGATGTAACCTTTGGGTCCATCGCCGCCCCACTTAGCAAACCCCGCATAAAACTGAAGGGCTGCTGCCCAATAACACATTTTAAAATCCGGAACCGCTCAGACACCCCTATCCCTAGGAAGAGTCATAAAGCGGAGCGCCCTCCTCGTTTTACCGTGTGCCCATATAAATCTATTATTTAAATGCTCTAGAGCCAAAAACCATTTAGCCTCAAAAAGAAGCGGGATTGCCCTGAATAAATAAAGGAACTTGGGTAAAATAATCATTTTTACCACGTTTGCGCGCCCAACAATCGACAGCTGGAGGTTATGTATCCTGTCAAGATCTCTTTAGCAATCAAAGGCTCAATATTCCTATCCACAGTATTATCAAGATCTGCCGAGATACTAATCCCTAAATATACGGCCAACTCGATCACTCGTACATCATTACAGACTGCCCTGCTGTTCTTAATTATCTGGGTTTTAGAACCATTGAGCGTGTAGCCTGAAGCCTGCCTGAATACCTGGGCTTCTAATTCCACTTCTACTATAGTACTAGCGGGCATTGGAGTCACGACAGCTACGTTGGCTGCGTATGCCAAAGTTTTAAAATCTCGACCTTGCACTTTCAGTGACAGAATCCTATCATTCAATTCTAATTTACGGATCAATGGGTCAATGTATAATGCGAAAAGAAGAGGCGAGCATGGGCACCCTTGACAGGTCCCCTGCTTAATCTGAAGCGATGCAGTATAACCTCTATTGATTCAAAGTCGGGCTGTAGGAGCTCTATAGAGAGCCTGGATTGCTGTGATGTACCCCCCCCCATACCTCCCCGCCTCATGACCATCCAGAGAGAGTCCCAGGAGACCCTATTGAATGCTTTTTCTGCACCCAGCAACAAGACAGCCATAGGGTCTCCCCAGAATTCCACTGCATCAAAGAGGGTAATAACTTTACGTATATGTTGTGTTGTACCCCTCCCTGGTATGAAGCCATTCTGGGTAGGGCTAACCAGATCCCCTATAACTCCAGAAAGTCTAAAAGCCATTGCTTTAGAAAAGATTTTTGCATCCGCATTCATAAGGGTTATAGGTCTGTAAGACCCTGGTTCTAAAGGCGTTTTACCCTTTTTCAATATTATCACTATATCTGCTCCTGCCCAAGAGTTTGGTATGGAGACTCCACCTTGCGCCTCCAGTATGGTATCCACCAAGTCCAGGCGAACAACCTCATGAAAGACCTTGTAGAACTTGATAGGGATCTGGTCAGGACCTGCCGCTTAACCCAAAGGAAGGCTGTTTAATGCTGTAGTAATCTCTTCAAGGGTCAAAGGTACTTTGAGTGCCGCCTTATCCTCTTCAGAGAGCAAAGGAGCTGATATATCCCTGAGATACTCCTGAAAAACTGTAAAGACCCTTGGCACATTCTCATTATATAATCCAGTGTAAAACTGTCTAAAACCCTCCCGGATCTCTCCAGAATCCGTTACTGTAGCTCCTCTGCCATCTGAAATCTCCCTTACTTCCCCTGAGGCTGCCTTCTGCCTTGTGTGTATCGCCAGAGTGTGCTCCTTCCACTCACTTAGTTCGCGACATTGCTCTTTCTTAATTAAGAAGTTAGCAGCAAGCCGCCTTACTGGCAATGCTCTCAATTGCTTCTGCTTTTGTAGCTACGACTTTGAGGAGCGCTTGATCAAGAGGGTTCCTTTGAAGGATTGCTACATTCAATTCCTCCTCTGCATCAGAAACAGCTTTAAAGAGTTTCTTTGATCTTAATTCTTCCTGTTTTTGCTTATATAGACTAAAGCTCAACGTCTCCCCACGAATGCCTGCCTTAAAGGCATCCCAGGAGACCCCAGAAGAGGTACTTCCTCTATTAATCTCCCAGAAAGTTGCAATCCAGTCATTCATATATTTTATATAACTTTCATCCTTGAGCAATCCTCTTTCAAAAGTCCATATACTTTCCCGCATGACTACTTTTGTGAGTTTTAATGTTAGTACCAACGGATTGTGGTAGGAGATAATCCTGGGCAGTTTCTCAATCCTGGTTCTTGACAACAGGGAATTAGAAATAAAAAAATAATCCAGTCTCACACAATCCTTGTGCGGGGCTGAATAATAAGTACTGCCAGTATCTACAGGATTTAGACGTGCCCACACATCAGCTAAAGAATTATGCCGAGCCAAATTCACTATTGCATGACATAACTTTTTTTAATGACCAAGATAGCAATGCCCAGCTTCTGTACCCAGCCCACCTAGCCCATTAATATTAAAATCCCCACACAGGATGACCGGCTTAGGCCATAAGGCTAATTCTAAATCCAGAAACTCAAATATATCCGGGTCATTCTCCGTAGATCCATACACCGACCCTATAGTCAAGGTTTCCCCATTTATTATGCATTCGAGGAGGAACCATCTACCCTATTGATCTTCAATCTTTCTTTTGACTATAACATTGTTTTTTTTAGTTAATATGGCAACCCCCTGTTCTTGGCCCCCTGCTTTGCATAGGTAAGCAAGGAAAACCCCAGTTGTTCCAGCAAATAGCCCCTTGTCCCCTCTATATGCGTCTCCTGTAGACAAACAAGGTCCAATCGCATTGTTCTCAGAACAGCCTGAACTTGTTGCCTTTTAAGGTAATCATTGAGCCCACAAATATTAATTGAGGCAATCCGTACACTCATTAGAATACATCAAATACATGTCCCAACCTTTTAACCAGAGAACCAAAGAACCTTGGATGTTGTGCTGTGCTATACTGTATGTGCCCCCCTCCTCCCCTAGCCTCCAACCAAGAGACCCTCTCCTGAACCCCCACCCCCTTACAGGCATATGGGTCACTCATGACCTATGTGTGACTGCTTGGCTTGCAGCGGTCACAGCCTCCCCCTTTCCGTTATTCTGAACGATTATGTCCCTAAGTCATACTATGTCACACCATGTATTCAGATACCTAATAAAAAAAAGAAACAAATGAACCCCTGAAGAGAACAACAACAAACAGACAAACCCGCTAAAATTGCCTACCCAGAGGGCCCACTACCTCATCCCCCCTTCTGTTCCTTCAGCTCAGCCATATACTGTTGGGCCTTGACCTCGGAGAAAACATCCTGACTTGCCCTTTGGTGATCACCTTAAGCCTTACAGGATACAATAAATAAGCTTCAGACCCAAGACCCTGAAAGCTATCAACTGCCTTAGCCTCCACGGTAACATGGCAGAAGTCAGATCGGGCAAAGAATGAAATACCATTAAATGTGCGCCTAGATTCGGGCTTTGTCTTCTCCAAGACTTCTTGCCAAAGAAGATAATTACCCACATAGACCAAGATTTCTCTAGGCCTTTCAACTTGAGACGCCCCATAGCTTTTCTTTTGTGTCAGAGGAAACCGGTGAGCTCTCTGTATCTTGTTCTCCCAATTCCAAGAGGCCATCTCAGGAAAGGCGCCCTTCAGAAGATTGACATAAAACAACCTGACATCCTGCCCTTCAACCCCTTCAGCCACCCCAACAGCCTTATGTTATTCCGCCGCTGGCAGTTCTCGAAATCCTCCAGCTTCCACTGAACGTCCTCAACCGCCTTCTCTTGTGCTTGTTTAAAAGTTTGCCATCTGCTAAAGTCATCCTCCAATCTTGCTGTTCTTTCCCCCACGTGGGCAACCCTATCTGCCATGCCTTCGTACAGTTTGTTATTTTTCCTCAGGGAACTTTGTATCTTTTTAGTTGACTGCTTGGCCCTCTGACTCTCTGTCCTGGCTTCTCCCTGCATTTGCTTTAGGGTAGTGTAGAGAAGATCCAGTGAGGTGGGCTGAGGAGGACTATTTGGTGTGTTCTGCCCCGCCTGGTTATTTACACTGCCATCATCTTGATGCACCTGTGATGTAGCTAAATAGTCCCAGATGAGTTTCCTGGCAGTCCCGGTGTTAGAGGGACTATCAGGCATTTTCTTTTTTAATTTGGTCCTCCTTTTCTGCTGGACACCCCTATGGGGTGCCAGTGCCTTCTGTACAGATGAACTCTCTGCAGAGTCTGAATAACAAGATAAGCTCCCTTCACTTGAGAGCAGCGAGTCCGAGTCATCATTCAGAGAAAAAAAACAGTCTCCATCAGGTGAGCCCGTAGCCCCCCTTTCCTGTGGAAGCCCTTGAGACGTTGAAATATTTGTAAGATCTGAGGGCCCTGAGGAACTTAGACGGGGTCTCAGCTCCTGACTACTCACGTCATCCCCCGGTAGGGTTTGCTCTCCTCCCACTGTAGTTCCATGAAACTTCTCCGCATCACTACCAGTTTCAGTTGCAGCAGAGTCTCCTGCCTTGCTGGAGGGATCTTTGTGGACCGAGCCCGTTAGCTCTGTGCTCGGCTTCCCTTGACTCGCATCTGCCCCAGGTGGTGCCTGCAACACTGTATCTGCTTGTGCCTGGATACCAGATTGTCAGCGTCCTCGAGGGCCACTTCACCAGCTCCAGCTTCCGTGCTCTCCACTGACTTTGCGGCAAAGGACTCGGCTAAGTTAGGCTAACGTAGTGAGCTTTCCTTGGTTTTGTTTGCATCCTTCACAGATTTTACCGCTGGTGCAGCTTTCCGTACTACATCGGCGGGGTCTTTACTACCATTGCCATTGCCCTGCTGATCATTCGGTTTCTTAGTGAGTGTCCTGCGCACCGTCCCTGTACTATGCTGCCCTGGGATCAGGGCCGGCGTATCCTCAATCGGTTCTTTAGCGACTCCTGAGTCTTTCTGATCCTTTAGCTGCTTCGGTCCCCTCAGCGCAATCCTGTGCCCGGCTCTCTGTCGCTGTAACAGCCCTGCTATTAGTTCGAGGGTGTGCTGGACAAGTACCACAAACGAAGCTACAGGGTACGATAACCACCGCCACCGAACAAAATCCTGTTGCCACACAGCCGAGGGGTAATTCTTCAGAGTAGGGAACAACATTCTTTTAACTCACCATCATGAGTCAGAAAGGAGGGAGAGAGACCTGTGACTGAACGCTACGGCTTGTCAGCGGCCATCTTGCCCAAGACACTGCTCCCCCTCCCTTTGCATCTCTAATGAGATGCAAAGTGGGCGTCACCGGGTGTACCCCAGGTGGACTACCTTGCAAATATCGCTGATGTTCACATTGTGATATTTACAAGGCAGCCCACAGGTTTTCAGCAAAGGGTAGATTTTGGCGAAAACAGTGGTTTTATCATAAAAACGAACATCTGCTAAAATCCTTACTTACCTATGCTTAACATAGGGGGTGGAATATGCTGATACGACCACAGGGTCGTATCAGCAAGGTTATTGCCATTTTGCAGGGAACATCGCTGGTTTTCCAGTGATGTTCCCTGCAAAACGGCGATAATCTCGCTATCTCTGGAATTGTTATCGCCCTTGAAAAACGCGTTGTTAATAACGCGCTACCAGGGCGATAAATTCCAGCGATAGTCTGTGACAACAAATTTATCGCTAAGCACGATAATATGCACCTTCGTTTTTAATACTTACTCCTTCTTTAGATCCTTGCCCTTTCTTGCAGAAACTTTATTGGGTTACACATACTGTTGCACTATTGGTCCTGGCACAACTGGCAGCTCCAGACTATTTGTTCAACATCACCAACACACTGAGCAGCTCTGGCCTATCCGGCCAGCCACAATTATCCCCAATGTTCATGCCTATGAGCCAGACATGCATGCACAGGGAGGTAAAATTACAAATTTTACCAAACGTATCAAGAGGCATCGCCAACCCTAACACTCTTGCCTGTCTTGTTGGTCATATCAGGAATTCTATCAATGTTGTGCAAGATTTTCTTTAAAAACAACTGTAAAAGCTATGGCTTTTTAGTTGATTTATTAAGGATATTGTCCAGGAAAATAAAATCCCTGGGGCTTATTTATGAGACCTTGCGTCACTTTTACGCCGCTGGTGCGTCACTTTTTGTGACGCACCAGCGGAGTAAAAAATGTGCCTTGTCGCGCCATATTTACAAAATGATGCATCTAGGTAGATGCTTCACTTTGTAAACCCCTGCGCCACATTGTACCTGCGCCAGGTATAATGTATGCTAGGGGGACGTTTTGACGCATGAAAGATTCATAGAAGTGACGCAGTGAAATCTATAAGATTTCACTGCGCCATTTCTTGGACGCTAATGCGTCAAACTCTTACGCCTGCCTCATGGCAGACGTAAGACTGACGCAGGCACTAACAACATGGGACTTGCCCATGTGAAAGTACACATTGCTGGAGTTGTGTCACTTTTGTGACACACTCCAGAAATGCGTCACTTTTGCGCCTACAGATACGTCAGAAATACTGACGTATCTGTAACTACTTGCGACATGATGCGTCATACTGTAAATATGACACATTGTTAGTGTCGCAGGGAGAGCGCAGTAAAAAGTGACACATCACTGTTTTCATGCAACGATGCGTCACTTTTCGTAAATGAGGCCACTTTTTTATAAAATGTTTCTTGGCGGGTGAGAACCCCCCACACCATATCCTCTTTGGGACAATTATTTTTGCTAATTTTCGCAGGTAAATTCATGGTTTGGTCCTACACGTCACCTATTCCACATTTAGCCACAGCAGGTCATTAGTTAAGTATTTTGTGCGTGTCATATGGCTCTTCTATTTATTGATATAAATTAAGTTACATGCTTCAAACTATGTGCAATATTAGGAAACAGTATGTTGCGTCCAGTGATAACAGCAGGTGGTTTTAATCTTCTATTTTAGTTTCAGTATTGGAGGCTTTCCATCTGTGATGATCTGTTTGTTTTTATCTTGATTTTGATGCATTGTGATATCAAGCAATAAACAATAAAACATTTTTAACTATGACATCTTCTGGAGAGCCAGCAGAAGGCTGTAATGTAAAACTTGTAAAAACACACTCAGTCCAATCATATGCTGTCATCACCTTGGGCACTCTCTGAGTCAGCAGCAGTTCACTGGGAGGGGAGGCCTATTCACTGCCTAATACATTTCCCTTGCTACACTTGACTGCCAATACATTATTTAAAGAGAAAATGCAACAATGTGGGTGACTGAAATGTCAACCACAGGGTATGACCTCTGGGCAAATACATCAGGAACTCATTTCTGTACCCTCCCTGTGAAGCTGCTCTTTAATTAATGCAAACATCATAGTAACATGATTCTTACTATTAAGCTGTCACAACAAATTAGCTGCAATCAGTATCAAAAGTATTTGCAGGTAGAATGCGAACATTTTTCTAAAATAATATAGCAAAGTGAAAAAATACCAAATTCCATTGGTTTCAACGTGCTCTGAAATGGCTGATTGAAGCCTGCTGGCAGCCACTGCTATCTTCTTGCTTCCCCTGTTACTGAATGTCCCATTTTATGTTTCAGGTCAATACTGACAGTGGAGTTTCTGCAACCTCTCACGACAGAAGGAGGAGCCTCAGTGAAGATCCACATCAACTGGGGGTAATCTTTAGAGCTCAGCATATGAACCTCACTAAGTGTAGTACTTTAACTTCTAAAGTTTCAAGGGCAATCTAAAAGTAAATGAAACAATATTATCTTTGTTAGGGTTCTTGTGAATCCACATTGGTTATTGACACAGCACACTCTTCTCTTGTAATATCCTTTAGCTTTCTGACACATGGATCCTTCACTTAATTGTGAAGTCACATTTTTGAAGACCAGATCGTCTTTTGCCGAAGGTGATGAATTGATTGAAAGGAAACGTTGCATAAGAAAAACATGCAAAGACACATTTGCATGTGTCATACTTGTATCGCATCCAGCTATCCACTAAACAGGAACAATTCCTCACAGGTACAAATGTCTCATGTGCCTTTCATATGAAAGGGAAAATGTGTATGTGTGTGTGTATATATATATATATATATATTCACTGAAAAAACCATAGGTTATAGACCATATATAGTTAGGGATTAGCATTTACAAAACCTTATTTTACTCGCACAAATACCATTGAAATTCGCATATATAGTTAGTTCCACTAACAATATATCGCGCACCCGCAATCCACTGCTGATGATGTCACATATTACATCATTCATGACATGGTCAGTGACATCACTGATGACATCACTGATGACAACATCCAGTGACTGTATGTTTCTGTAAAGTTAAAATATGTCTTACATATTGAAGAATGAGTGGATGTATAAGTGTCTGGATGAAGGATTTAGTAGGTGCATGACTGACTGTATGAGTGAGTGATTAAATGTGTCTCACTGAGTGCATGGGTTAGTGACTAAACTGTCTTAATTTGTGCATCATTATGTCTGTTGTTCTGTAAACTGCTGCATGTGTTAATCAGTAGCTATATGAGTAACTATATGGGTTATTGATTGGTTGTCCAAGTATTTGTATGGGAGACTGAGTATGTGTGTGGGTGGCTGGGAGGGGTATGACTCTGTGCATAGATGTGTGAGCAGTTGATTGACTAGATGTATGAGTTCAAAAGTGCATGTGGAAACAGCTGTATGGGCAGTTGACTGTGTGCATGAGTGTATTGGTGAGTGAATGGATATCTCAGTGCTACATGTCAAAGTAAGTACATATGTAAAACACAGTACATGTGAGAGTTGACATATATAAATAACTGTGCATAAGAGCCAGTGAATGTGTGAGTGGCTGTATGGATCATTGTGAACTTCAATCAAGGATTGTATAAAAGAGTAAATATGTGTTAGTATATGTTTGAATAAGTGAGGTGTGTATAACTGTATAGTTGAGGAAATGGAGGTGTGATTGATTCTTTGCATGACTGACTAGGTGTGTGAGTAACTCCATGGATGAGTGACAGTCTGTGAGTGTCTGTTTACACTGAGTGTATGTAAGGTTATATTAGAGTCTGAAGAGATTCAATATGTTATCACATGAATGATATCATCAGTGATGTAATCAGTAATGTCAAATGAGATGTCATCAGTGATGTCATCAGTGATGTCATTTGAGATGTCATCAGTGATGTCATCAGTGATGTCACTGACCATGTCATGAATGATGTAATATGTGGCATCATCAGCAGTGGATTGCGGGTGCGCGATATATAGTTAGTGGAACTAACTATATATGCGAATTTCAATGGTTTTGTGCGAGTAAAATAAGGTTTTGTAAATGCTAATCCCTAACTATATATGGTCTAAAACCTATGGTTTTTTCAGTGAATTTTTAAGGTTTTGTAAATGCTAATTCCTAACTATATATAGTCTATAACCTATGGTTTTTTCAGTGAATTTCAATGGTTTTTTAATAGCAAATATCAAAAGCTGTAAAATGTATTCTTATTTTAATGCAAAAATATATTTTATATGTTTTTAATAAAAAAATGTTATGCATTTGCCAAACCCTGACCTCTTAATAGTGCACTGTGGTGGAAATGATTTGGGCACTATGACTGGGGTTGGTCTGGAAATGCTATTAAAGAACACCTTTCTTCAATTGATGACACTTTTTCCCCAAACTGCCTTGGTATATTCCAATATATGTCAAAGACAGAAATGGAAGTGGTCCAACCAATTTTTTCCACCATTTGAGAAAGCACGGAAACATGTGAATAAATCTGTTTCTGCTTACATGAGAGACTATGGAATGGGTTTAATATACAACAATAACTTGCGTTACAACATTCAAGACATCTACAGAAGAGATGGTGTGCACTTCTCCGATGAAGGGAATAGAATATTCGTCCTTTATTTAAAAGTGTGCATTGGAACCTACTTGTAGGTACCTAAATTAGCCACAGAACCCAATAGCTCTTTTCAGAGCTACCCTACCTCTGATCATTCAAAACGTTTATCTTTTTCTAACTTGTTTTTTTTTCACCAAATTACGCTCCCCTGTTCGCTTACCGGTGCACGTACAGGGCGCTCCCCCGCGAAATTTTCAAAAATTTTATTTTTTTATTTTTGCATATATCAGCGTCCTAATCCCCCCTCAGAAAACCTAGAGGGTCACAAAGTGTCTACCGTGCCCCTTCTACCCATTCCAAACATTGTTTGTCCTCCATCTTATGTCTCAATTCTACCGATACACAAAATGGAGGACTCCCGTTACGCTGCCGGTTCGCGTACCGGGGAGCGCACCGGTAAGCGCTCGATAAAAAAAGGTGGGAAAGTAATTGACAGAAAAACCACTACAGACACTTTCATCAAATATAGAATAGGCCCTACTACATAGCAGTCCCTACCATTTACCCAAATTTGATTGAATTCTATTGAGAAAATTATGCTGTAAGCCTGACTAAATATCCTGAGGTAAATTACCTAACAAAAAAACTTATAAAGTGTTAGAATTGACAACCAATCAAAATACTACTTTCAATATCTTCTATTATTTCATGACATTTGATTGGTTATGTACCTGAATATATATAAAGAAAGAGAGAGAAACACAGCCATTTTGACTACTACTTCCTGAAGTACATACCAAGTGCATTTCAACTGAGAACTTAAACTTCTTTTTGAAAGGTAAGATGTTATTTTAAAAACTGAAGTATGCTCTGCACTTTAAGTTAATTAGGAAAACATCTTCTGATAGTTATATACTATCCCTCTGTAATACTTATAGAATAAGATAGACTTCTCTGTTTTAGTTATGGATGGAGTTAGGCTTATCTTGTATAATTAAGAATTGACTTAGGCTTTATCACATACATTTTTTTATATTTCTACTTCCAGTCTGATACCATACACTGCCCAAAGATAAAATCACTGTTTAAAAAACCAAACTACCTGTCTGTACTTAAACCCAACAGTGCCCTATCTGTACTGATATATTTTTTTAAAATTCATTTTACAGCACAAAAATGGAAGGAGAGAAAAAAAATAACTTCGAAATTGTTGCAGAAAGCAACAAAGATACAGAAATTGACTCTGAATTCTTTGATGAATCACGGGACTTTGAACTTCTGCAATGTGTAGAATCAGCAGATTACCTAATTGAAAATGAGAAAATTTCTGACAATGAATTATTAGAAGTTCTTTTTAATTTTGAAAACGAATCAGAAAAATAAATTTATATTTAATAATTCAAAAATTGTTTGAGACATTATTCATTTTTATATGTATTTTTTAAACTAGTAGCAAATTGATTATAATGTAAAATCAGACTTTAAATATACTGTGCAACTTTTTTGTGTTACATAGTAAGTTTGCTCATAGTTACTTCCTTTCTTCCACTATATTATCTCCAATGTGTATTTAACATCTCTTTATCATCTCCTGCCTCCATGGTGTTTCTGCTTTCCTGACAGACTACGCTATGAATTCCATATACCACAATAACTTCTGAAACAACATGCAAGATATCTACAAAGAAAACGGTGTATTTTTATTTTTAGACTCTGCATTGGTACCTACATGTTGGTACTTAAATAAAAAAAATTAAAAAAAAAAAGAACAATCAATAAACATACAATATTTGAACATTCTTTCATCCTATTTTCCCTATATTACGCTTCCCGGACCGCTTCCCGGTGCGCGTACCGAGCGCTCCCCCCGCAAAAAAAACGATAATAAAAATTATTATTTTTTTCCCCACGGGGCCCTTTTAAAGCCCCCTCATCAAACCTAGGGGGTCAGGGAGGATGTACTCTGCCCCCTTATGCTCATTTCCCCCTTAGTTTTTGCCACATCTTGTGTCTCGATCCTACCGAGACACAAGATGGCGGCCGCTCCGGACTGTTTAGAATGTTCACAGTCACCGGGGAGCCAATCCGCTTCTCCTAGCGAAGTTCCGATACGCGTCAGGTACGCGAACCGGAGCGCTAACCGGAGTGCTGTTATAGATATATCTGTTTTTTGAAACGTTAATTTCTCAAAATCCACTGGAGCACATATATTGAGACATAGCAAAGGCACGTCGGGCAAACCATGTCTACAATTTTGCCAAGTTTCGTGTAAATCCATTCAGCCGTTCGAGCTAAAAGTGATTCCAACCGCCCTATGGAAAAATGAATGGGAAAAATGCGTTTTGGGACCCTCCTTTTTTCTCGGCCCCCCCCTTGACGAAACCCCCCCCAAATTTTCAGGGGCTGCTCAGAAACAAAATGTGCCATTTTCCTGACAATTACAGTCAATTCCGTCCACAAACGCCAAAGTTATTCGACATAGAATTTTCATAAATCCCATAGAAAAAAAATCCTAACTATATATACCTACTGGCGACTGCCAGTAGGTAATATATATATATATATATATATATATATATATATATATATATATATATATATATATATATATATATATATATATATATATATATATATATATATATATATATATATATATATATATATATTCACAGAAAAAACCATAGGTTATAGTGGATATATAGTTAGGAATTTGCATTTACAAAACCTTGAAAATTCAATGAAAAAACCATTGGTTTTAGGCCATATATAGTTAGGGATTTGCATTTACAAAACCTTATTTTACTCGCATAAAACCATTGAAATTCCATATATAGTTATAAGCGCTAACTATATATCGCGCACCCGCAATCCACTGCTGATGATGTCACATATTACATCATTCATGACATGGTTAGTGACATCACTGATGACATCACTGATGACATCTTAAATGACATCACTGATGACATCACTGATAACATCTCATTTGACATGACTGATAACATCACTGATGATATCATTCATGTGATAATACCATGAACCTCTTCAGACTCTAATATAACCTTAGATACAATCAGTGTAAACAGACAGTCACAGACTGTCACTCATCCATGGAGTTACTCACACACCTAGTCAGTTATGCCAAAAATCAATCACACCTCCATTTTCTCAACTATACAGTTATACACACCTTACTTATTCAAACATATACTAACACATATTTACTTTACTCTCTTATACAATCTCTGATACATGTTCACAATGATCCATACAGCCACTCACACATTCACTGGCTCTTATGCACAGTTATTTATATATGTCAACTCTCACATGTACTGTGTTTTACATATGTACTTAATTTGACATGTAGCACTGAGATATCCATTCACTCACTAATACACTCATGCACAGTCAACCGCCCATACAGCTGTTTGCACATGCACTTTTGAATCTATACATATAGTGAATCAACTACTCACACATCTATGTACAGAGTCACACACCTTCCAGCCACCCATACACACACACTCAGTTTCCCATACAAATACTTGGACAACCAATCAATAACCCATACAGTTACTCATATAGCTACTGATCAACATATGCAGCAGTTTGTAGAACAACAGATATAATGATGCACAAATTAAAACAGTTTAGTCACTAACCCATGCACTCAGTGAGACACATTTAATCACTCACTCAATCAGTCAGTCATGCACCTAGTAAATCCTTCATCCAGACACTTATATATCCACTCATTCTTCAATATGTAAAACATATTTTAACTTTACAGAAACATACAGTCACTGGATGTTGTAATCAGTGATGTCATTAGTGATGTCATTTGAGATGTCATCAGTGATGTCATCAGTGATGTCACTAACCATGTCATGAATGATGTAATATGTGACATCATCAGCAGTGGATTGCGGGTGCGCGATATATAGTTAGCGCTTATAACTATATATGGAATTTCAATGGTTTTATGCGAGTAAAATAAGGTTTTGTAAATGCAAATCCCTAACTATATATGGCCTAAAACCAATGGTTTTTTCATTGAATTTTCAAGGTTTTGTAAATGCAAATTCCTAACTATATATCCACTATAACCTATGGTTTTTTCTGTGAATTTTATTGGTTTTTTAATAGCAAATATGAAAAGCTTTAAAATGTCAAGTACGTGATAGATAAAAACATTTTCGTATTTATGCACGCTGATGTGCTTTGAACGCTGCCCCCCTCCCCTCTTTTCTCTTAGTAGTACTCTCTCTTTGCAGATAGTGAAGAGTAGTTAACGCAGGCCTTTACCCCCGTTGTAATCCGTCCTGCCTGCTTGTCTCTCCATTTGATTGATTATTATCCAAGCATTTACTGTTTTTCAATTGATTCTCTTTGGTTCATTCTCTATTTACAAACAAGCACAAAGTCGCAATACTCTGTTTAGTCTTTGCAGATCGTGAAAAATCGTGTAAAAAAATAAAAGTAATCGAGCAAAATCAGTAGGCCACTAATTGGATCTCTTTTTGACCTCGCTAAAATAGAAATATTATAAACAACCCTTCATGAGAAATACGAAAATAGTGAGATGAACTGAGCTCCACACCATGAGGGCTGCAAGACAGCTCGGCTCCGTCACCCACCCCGCCCAAAATAACGACAAACCCTATGCAAATATTAAAAATATAGACAACACACCAGCAAAGAAACAGGGTAAAACATTTTATTAAATAACTATTTACATAACGGTGGTTTATAAGATGATGTCAGTAGTGGACCGATGTGTGAATAGGTCGGAAGCAGCACAAGGCGCCAAGATCCGGATGGAAAGTCCTGGATGTTGGGTGCCATAGTTCAGAGTTCTGAGTTTGAGCCTTTTTCAATGCCTGTGCTTTGTTGTTTCCCCTCCATCAAAAACAAAAAAAAAATATAAAACTGTGCAAAAATACAAAAAAAACAAAAAATGTTTACAAAAGCAGTGCTTGTAAGACTGTCTGAAGCTTATTTCCACCTACTGCAGCTTCACTATTCTCAAAGTAAGTGAGGGTCGTTTGTGGACCTGACTGCATTTGAAAACAATGTTATATGGTACCTCCCTAAACCGCTTGACGGAGGCCCCCGAGGGGCGGTGTGATGGCACGGACTCGGAGAAGACGCTTGGCTCCAACCCCCTCCCCAAGTCTTATAGCACTGGTGTAGCCTGAGATCGCCCCCGACATAGGCGGCCGGCTCCCGGGGTCCGGCGGAACTTTTTGCCTTTTGATGACTCTTCTATTCTGGACTTTGTCCCACAATCCGTTTGACCTGAAGACACGCTGTAGTGGGGCGCCCCTTTACCGTTTTAGTTGCCATTCCGCCCGCTTTTGCTACACTGTGCCTCTTCCGCCATTCAGCTGTTTACCGCCCGCTCTTGCGACTACAGCGTCTCGCTCACCATGTAGTTAAGTTGCTCCCGCTCTTGCGGTGCAGCGATAGGCGGCTGCCACAGGACTCTCAAAATGGCGGCCGGCTCTTCGGTTTTGGGCCTGGTCCACTAAAATGGCCCTGGGACACCTTGGAACTCGGACGCTTCCCTGATAGGGCTTGGGTCCCATTCTCGAAAGCGTCCCCTCAGCCGTGAAGATTCTACAAATGTCTTGGGGGCCCCCGACTCCCGCAAGCTTCTGGTGGGGAGCGGCTGCCATGTCTGCTCGTGGAATGGCCACGACGGAGCTACGAGATGGTAGTGCTCTCATGCTGACGCCAGCTTTAGTCTGAAACATCCAGAAACACTGTAGACTACCAATTCGATCAGTTCCGGTAGCGCCCCAACATGACCCGGAAGAGAAGAACTTGCCCTCCCCTCTTTGACTGATGGTTCTTGTTGCCTGTCCCCTCTGTTGTCATTTAACAGAACTTTTTGGACTGCTGAAAGGGGTTGTGTTCCGAACGCTGGTTGGTGGAGACATTTTGACTATATTCTTGACCTACGTTGTCGCGTAATGCGTTATATGACACGCCGCGTTAGCGCACCCGGAAGTGATCCGGGGCGCGGCGCGCAGCGCGTAACGTAAGCATAACAGGTCATGTGACTTGTTAATAAAACTTTTCATTGGTTCATTTTACTTTTGTTATTTTAATGATGAAAAGCTTGGTCATATGACCTAAAAATTACGCTTTTTATTGTTTTCGAACATTATTTTTTTTAAAACATATATGTTATAATATTCCAGGCTAATGTACTTTCCCGGAAAATTTACAACTGTCCTGCAAGTAAAATATATTCCTTTTTCGAGAAAAAGGGCGTTTCTTCGTTCCATGACGGAGCCGTTGAGTAAAAGAGACTGGGCCTGCTGTCTTAGTCGCCGATACGCCAGATTATCAGATTCTTATCGATCACTTTATGTTGCAGGAGTGGAAAACACAACTGCCCTTGACCATTTATCTTTACTACGTTCCTACATATTATACCTTTTATCCGTCATGTAATTGGACTGCTTTATTTCACTTGCCTTTTACTGATTCGAAAACAGTGACTAAAAGTAAAAACTTTACCAATGTAAATACTACTACCGTGTTTGATTTAAAAACCTTTATTGTGAAAATGTCAGTATACAAATACGGGCCTATAACCACCTGGGCCGGCCACGGAGCAAACTGAAATCGTATATGATGAGGAGACATTTACACTGTAGAGGACCGTAACGAGCGGGCCATTAGGTTGCAAGAACTAAGGTGTCTAACAGTTGCGGAATCGGTGGACGTACATTTTGTAATTAAAATAAGACAGGGCCACTTACAATAAAATTTTCTAGATATACATTTGCGGGCAAGGAGTTACGAGTCCCATTTATACCGGCGCCATTTTGGGCGAGGCCGGGCAGGTCCAAGATATAGTCAAAATGACTCCACCAACAATCGGCCAGACCAGAACCCCTTTCGGCCCTTTATGCTACAAGATGGTGTCTTCCATTCAGAAAATATTGTTGGCAGCATTTTGAAAGGAAAGATAAACAGCCGTTCTCCTAGTGAGTCTCACATTGTTACATTTAGGGAGAATGTTGAAGAGTAGTATGTGGAAAATCTGAAGCCATTTTTCTACAAACTCTCAATCAGCCTAAGTCATGGGCGATCTTTGTCCACACCAGGGCAATAGTGAAGCTGCAGCAGGTGCAAAAGAGCTTCAGACAGTCTTACAAGCACTGCTTTTCTAAACATTTTTTTGTATTTTTGCACAGTTTTATATTTTTTTTTTGTTTTTGATGGAGGGGAAACAACAAAAAACAGGCATTGAAAAAAGCTCAACAGTGCAGGGCGCCTTGTGCTGCTTCCGACCTATTCACACATCGGTCCACTACTGACATCACCTCATAAGCCAACGGGGCACCCCACACTGACTTTCGGCGCAGCATTGTAGGATGGCCACACCAGTGCGGCAACTTGCTGGACACCACCTCGGTGCCATCCGGATCTCGGAGCGTTCGAGTCACTGTACCGCAAGAGTGACCGGAACTCAGCTGGTCACGCCGTCTTTCGGCGCAGCATTGTAGGATGGCCATACCAGTGCGCCAACTTGCTGGACACCACCTCGGTGCCATCCGGATCTCGGCGCGTTCGAGTCACTGTACCGCAAGAGTGACCGGAACTCAGCTGAACACGCCGTCTTTCGGCACAGCATTGTAGGATGGCCACACCAGTGCAGCAATTTGCTGGACACCACCTTGGGCAACAGTGAAGCTGCAGCAGGTGCAAATAAGCTTCAGATAGTCTTACAAGCACTGCTCAGAACTCTCAACTATGGCACTCAACATCCAGGACTTGCCATTCGGATCTTGGCGCCTTGTGCTGGTTCCGACCTATTCACACATCGGTCCACTACTGACATCACCTCATAAGCCAACGGGGCACCCCACGCCGACTTTCGGCACAGCATTGTAGGATGGCCACACCAGTGCGGCAACTTGCTGGACACAACCTCGGTGCCATCCGGATCTCGGCGCGTTCGACTCACTGTACCGCAAGAGTGACCGGAACTCAGCTGGACACGCCGTCTTTCGGCGCAGCATTGTAGGATGGCCACACCAGTGCGGCAATTTGCTGGACACCACCTCGGTGCCATCCGGATCTCAGCGCGTTGTGCTGCCTTCGGCCTATTCGCACATCGGTCCGCTACTGACGCCGCCTCACGTGCCAACGGATTTTCTACGCTTTTTGTAGCCCTATGCCGCATAACAGGTCATGTGACTTGTTTATAAAACTTTTCATTGGTTCATTTTACTTTTGGTTTCCTAAAGATGGAAGGCTTGGTCATATGACCTAAAAATAACACTTTTCATTGGTTTAGAACATTTTTTTTTCCCAAACGATGAAAGCCCCACCTTGTTTCTGGATGTTTCAGACTAAAGCTGGCGTCAGCATGAGAGCACCACCATCTCGTAGCTCCGTCGTGGTCATTCCGCGAGCAATCATGGCAGCCGCTCCCCACCGGAAGCCTGCGGGAGTCGGGGGCCCCCAAGACTTTTGTAGAATCTTCACGGCTGAGGGGACGCTTTTCGAGAATGGAGCCCAAGCCCTAGCAGGCAAGCGTCCGAGTTCCAAGGTGTCCCAGGGCCATTTCAGTGGACCAGGCCCAAAACCGAAGAGCCGTCCGCCATTTTAAGAGTCATGTGGCAGCCGCCTATCGCTGCACTGCAAGAGTGGGAGCAACTCAACAACATGGTGAGCGAGACGCTGTAGCCGCAAGAGCGGGCGCAACTCAGCTGGATGGCCGCCACCTGGGGAGGCCCGTTCACGCCGCCTCCCCCACGCCCCCCCCCCCCCCCCCCCGGGCCGCCCCACGCCAATTTTCGGAGCAGCATTGTAGGATACCAAAACCAGTGCGGCAGTTTACTGGACATCACCTGGGTGCCATCAACATCTCAGCGCGTTCTGCTGCCTTGGGACTATTCGCACAACAGACCGCTACTGACGAGGCCTCCCCCCGCCCCACCCGGGACGCCCCACACCAATTTTCGGAGCAGCATTGTAGGATACCAAAACCAGTGCGGCACCCAGGCGACATCACCTGGGTGCCGTCCAGAACTCAGCACGTTGTGCTGCCTTGTGACTATTCGCACAAAAGACAGCTTCTGACAATTGTTGCTTTTTTGGGTGAAAAATGTTTAAATGTTTTTACAGTTTTTGTTCCGTTCATTATAGTTAAAAGTTAATAAAGTTTTAAAATCTAACTTTGTTGGAGTGCTATATATGTTTAAAAAATCGGGGGAATGGGGCCTTGAATCGGGTTATTGTCATGTGTGGGCTTTGCAAGTGTACTGCTACAAGATCGGACATTTCAAACTCAAATGCACGTTCTTTTTCTTACCTTTCCGAAGCATGGAGCGCAATAGCAGGCAGAGAAAGGGTGATGCACGTGTTGAACACTGCTTGGCCTGGCAAGTTGCTGGCAGTGCCACCCCCGCCCGCTCCTGAAAGAGGGCACACACACACCGCCGCCCCGAGTACTTCACAAATCTTTAAAAGACCATGCGCTTGTTCATGAGGCTTAAATGGTTTATCACCCCTTCTAGAACCCCTGCATCGACCCTCTGACGTTTCCTGGAAGAATTAGCACGTAACACAATACCAAGCCCTGTCAGCTGAAACCCCCGAGAAATCATGGGGCATATTATCAAGGGGGTTTATTTCCGCTTTTTGCGCTTTAAAAGCCAAAAAAAAAGAGATAAAATTATCTCCCTATTACCAAGCTGTCGCTAACACCAGTTAGTGACATCTAAAAGGAGATATCGACCATCTTGGGCCCCGCTTTGCATATCAGTGATATTTATCACTAATGACATGCAAAGTGGGCGTGCCAAGATTTTAGCGACTGGAAACAGTCCCTAACCATCGCTATCTCCTATTACCAACTTTTGGAGATATTCGCGCTAAGCGCGAATATCTCCAAAACCTAACACCTGCCCTGAGCAGTTTTAGCCATGTTATCCAATGGGAAGTGGATAACATGGCTAAGAGCATTTGCTGGATAATGCATGAATATCGCGGACTTTTCAATGATATTCATGCATTGCGGCCGTTTTTTATCGCATTTGCGATAAACCTTGCTAATAGCAAGGTTTATGTGCGATAAAATTCGCCGATGTGCGGCGATAATATTTGTCTCTAAACAAGTTAGAGACAAAAATTATCGCTAGTTGTTGGTAATATGCCCCCGGGTTTTTGCTTGCAGGAATCGGGAGGCGGGAGACTAGCACTGAAATCAGTAGTCTCACGCCTGAATCGGGAGGGTTGGCATGTCTGGATACTCTACAGCTGGGGCCATAAACTACATCCGCAGGGCTAGGTGATAGCCTAGGTCCGGCCTGGACAATCGGACACAGAGGAAGAGGAGTGTCAGAGGGTGCGGTAGTGAATAGGGTGAAAGGGAGGTGTCGGGCGGGCACAGGGTGTGATTCTCAGAGAAGAGCAGCGCAAATGGGGGGAAGTATATGGCCCATGCATGAGAGAAAGAGCGGGGGTGACCAGTGCGTGGGGGAGATGCTTGCGAGGGTGGGGAGCCATGCTGAGGATCGGCGGCGTGCAGAGAGTGGCCCTGGTCAAGGCATCTAAAATGGCTGCCGTGCACGACAAAATTGTGGCATTGGACAAAAACGCAAGATGGCGCAGACAATGTTTATCAATAAGGATTCATTTATAACAAAATATTTACTCGCAGTGACAAAATGGTGGTCAACACTTCCTGATTTCCATCGAATCGAACGTTAACAAACGTCACGCAGCAAAAAAAAAAAAAAAAAGCTCACGCACAGAGCAGTTTTTAGCCATGTTATCCAATGGAAGGTGGATAACATGGCTAAGAGCATTTGCTGGATAATGCATGAATATCGCTGACTTTTCAGCGATATTCATGCATTGTGGCCGATGTGCGGCGATAATTTTTGTCTCTAAACAATTAAAACGAAGCACAAAATGGCGAATTCCCGTTTCGCTACCAGTTTGCGGCCCAGTTCGCGGCCCGTGAAGCGCTTCTACCGTCAAAAATCATTTTTTTTTTATTTTCCCCACGGGACCCTTTAATAACCCCAACAACATTCCTAGGGGGTCAAGAGGGGTATACCTAGCCCCCTTTCATTAAATTCCCCCTTTGTTTTTCACCTCTTCTTCTCTCTCGATCCTACCGAGAGATAAGATGGCGGCCGCTCCGGACTGTTTAGAATGTTGACAGACACCGGAGAGCCAATCAGCTTTCTGCGCGCAAAGTTCCGTTTCGCGAAAAGTAAGCGGACCGGATCGCTGCCCGGAGCGCTGTTACAGATATATATCTTGTTTTGAACGTTAATTTCTCAAAAACTACTGGAGCACATATATTGAGACCTAGCAAAGGCACATTGGGCTAACAGTCCCTACAATTTTGCCAAGTTTCGTGCAAATCCATTCAGCCGTTCGAGCTAAAAGTGAGTCCAACCGCCCTATGGAAATTAACATGGGAAAAACGCGTTTTGGGACCCCCCTTTTTTCTCGGCCCCCCCCTCGACAAAACCCCCCCAAATTTTCAAGGGCTGCTCAGAAACAAAATGTGCCATTTTCCTGAAAATTTCAGCCGATTCCGTCCACAAACGCCAAAGTTATTAGACATAGAATTTTCAAAAATCCCATAGGGAAAAAATCCTAACTATATATACCTACTGGCGACCGCCAGTAGGTAATATATATATACATATATATATATATATATATATATTTTCACTGAAAAAACAAAGGTTACAGGGGCGTTATAGTTAGGATCAGATTTCCCCCATACAAAACCAGTGAAATTCAGCAGTTATAGTTGTGTGTGCTAACTATAACTTATGCCCCTGCAATGTGTGAGTAGGTGTATGAGTGAGTGTGTGGCTAGATGACTGACTGTACAGGTGAGTGACTGGTTGTATGGGTGAGTGAATGGTTGTGTGAGTGACTGTACAAGTGAGTGAGTAGGTGTGTGAATGGCTCTATGGAGGAGTGAGTAAGTGTGCGAGTACTGGTATAGATCTGTGAATTGGTATGCAAGTGGTTGTGTCGGTGTATGAGTGGGCGTACAAGATGCTGTATGGGAGTGTGAGTGAGTGTGTGAGTGGTTCAGTTGATGATGTCAACAGTGATGTCATTTGAGATTTTATGTGGGCTGTCATGAGTGATGTCACTGACCATGTCATGAGTGAAGTAATATGTGAGGTCATAAGCAGTGGATTGCAGGGGCATAAGTTATAGTTAGCTCAAATAACTATAACTGCTGAATTTCACTGGTTTTATATGAGGGTAATATGAGCCTAACTATAACGCCCCTGTGACATTTGGTTGGCTTTTATTCTTTGGAACTTTGAATATTGCAAGAACTGTAGAGGAGAGCAGATGGTTTTAATTACACTTTCTTACAGAGGACTATCAAACAAGAAATATAGAGACATTTAACAGTTGAAAGAACTACAAGAGTAAAAGTGATTCTTCTATGTTCATGTAAAAGGTCACACCTGTGGAGAGTATTTAAAATTGGAAAAACAGTTGTTGCACTCTAAGGTTGACAAAGGCTGCAAGTGCTGTCCATGAATAAATGGAATTATCCCAGTGCGGGCCTTGATGTGGGAAAATGTCTTTGGGGTCAAAAAGGCATTTGTGGTATCGCCTTGTTACTGCACCACCGGAAATTAGGAAGCACACCACAAATCCAAAGTGAAGATATATATGAAACCCCTCATGAGGCCCCCTTTTTATAAAATGTTTCTTGGCCGCTCCGGACTGTTTCGAATGTTTACAGACAACCAAGAACCAATCAGCTTTCTGCGCGCAAGTCGCGTAGCGTGCCCTGAGCGCTCCCCGGTGCGCGTACCGGGGCGCTGTCATAGATGTATATATTTTTTTGAACCTAAATTACTCAAAATCCACTGGAGCACATATCTTGAGACATAGCAAAGGCACATCGGGCTACCAGTTCCTACAATTTTGCAAAATTTGGTGTAAATCCATTCAGCCGTTCGGGTTAAAAGTGAGGTCGACCGCCCCATGAAAATTAACATGGGGAAAACGCGTTTTGGGACCCCCCTTTTATCTCGGCCCCCGCTTGACGCATCCCCCGCAAACTTCACACGTCACACGTGATCAAGGCAAGTCGCCGAAACGCGTTGTATGATTAAACCAAGGTTCTACTTTCACTCTTGGACTGTGTTTGATTCCTGAGAGCGTACAATATTGGATTTTCGTTGTTGGATATTGACTTTCCGGTTGCTTCGCCGGAGTGTACGCCACTTGTCTACGGGTCACTGCGTTGCAGCAGAAGCAGCTGTGTTGGTATATATATATATATATATATATATATATATTACCTACTGGCGGTCGCCAGTAGGTATATATAGTTAGGATTCTTTCTCTATGGGATTTTTGAAAATTCTATGTCTAATAACTTTGGCGTTTGTGGACGGAATTGGCTGAAATTTTCAGGAAAATGGAACATTTTGTTTCTGAGCAGCCCCTGACAATTTGGGGGGGTTTCATCAAGGGGGGGCCCAGAAAAAAGAGGGGTCCCAAAACGCGTTTTTCCCATGTTAATTTCCATAGGGCGGTTGGCATCACTTTTAGCTCGAACGGCTGAATGGATTTGCACGAAACTTGGCAAAATTGTAGGGACTGTTAGCCCGATGTGCCTTTGCTAGGTCTCAATATATGTGCTCCAGTGGATTTTGAGTAATTTAGGTTCAAAAAAAGATATATATCTGGGCGGAGCCTAACCACACATCTGATCTGATTGGCTGTCAGCACTTCATCCAAGAAGTGTTGGCAGCCATCTTGGGACCAATATACATGATAGCACCTCATTAAAAAGCATTGTAGTTAATAGAGGGTTTTAGGACTTTAGTTACATTATAAATCATTTGTTGATTGTATCATACTCGTTTTAGGAATTGTGGTGGGTTCTAAGGTGATTTTACCATGTGAAAAAACCTTCTGCTGTGATATCATGAATATTGTTTGAAAGAAAACTAATATCTCATGATTTTCCCACAGTGGTTTGGAAGGGGATCTATAAGCTAAACTGAAAGCATATTTTCTGTATATTCACATTATCTTTCTCAGTCATGTGAAAATGAAGTCTGACATTCTCAGTAAAACATGTACATCCAACAAGGACAGAGACTGTCAGTTGATTCCTTTGTGCTCTACTGCAGCCTCCTAAAGTGTTCTAAAGAACAACTAGAGCGCTAACAGTCCTACGTATTACAAAGGTATAGCACACCTGGAGCCATCGTGATGGGAATAAAGTGGTAACTCTTAAAACATTTAATTTAAAAAGGAACAAAATGAGGGGGTATATTATGCAATAGAAGGTATTATTAGTGTTGCAGAAAGAAAAATTAGGGCACATTTTGAGTGACTTTTCAAATCCTCTTCTATTTCATAAAAAAATTCTGACATGCAGTCTCCCAAAATGGCCACCAGAGACAAAAGAGCCCAAATGTAGCCCAAATATCACCCAGATGTAGCCCAAGTATAGCCCAATGACAGAATGTCCCAGAGTGTTCTAAAGAACAACTAGAGCGCTAACAGTCCTACTTATTACAAAGGTATGGCACACCTGAAGCCATCTTGATTGGAATAAAGTGGTAACTCTTAAAACATTTAATTTAAAAAGGAACAAAATGAGGGGGTATATTTTGCCATATGAATTATGATTAGTGCTGCAGAAAGAAAAATTAGGGCACATTTTGAGTGACTTCTCTTACCCTCTTCAATTTCATTAAAAAATTCTGACATACAGTCTCCCAAGATGGCCACCAGAGACAAAAGAGCCTAAATGTAGCCCAAATATCACCCAGATGTACCCCAAGTATAGCCCAATGACAGAATGTCCCAGAGTGTTCTAAAGAACAACTAGAGCGCTAACAGTCTTACGTATGACAAAAGTATGGCACACCAGAAGCCATCTTGATTGGAATGAAGTGGTAAGTCTGAAAACACTCAATTTAAAAAGGAACAACATGAGGGGGTTAATTTTGCCATAGAAAGTATGATTAGTGCTTCAGAAAGAAAAATTAGGGATCATTTTGAGTGACTTCTCAAATCCTCTTCTATTTCATTAAAAAAATTCTGACATGCAGACTGAAACATGCACTTTGAATACCAGCAGCAGACGTCCCTGGTGAGCAGTAGCTTTATTACAGTGATCTAATGTGCAACTAGAGTGCTAACATTCAGAATTTATGGCAAATGTGTGACACATCTGAATGCCTTCTTGATGGAACCAAAGTAAACAAGCATTGAAAATGCAATAGATCTCGCCCTCGTTTAAGTTAAAGCCATTCTGTTTGTAATGAGGTGGCTTTTTAGCTTTGCTTTTATTAGTGTTTTTTCAACTTTCATGTAAATACCATGCATCTGTATGCATATAAGTATATGTATGCATGCATTTATGTTTGTATTTATATAGATATACAGATGATATATGTTTATATATGTATGTATATATATATATATATTCACTGAAAAAACCATAGGTTATAGACCATATATAGTTAGGAATTAGCATTTACAAAACCTTGAAAATTCACTGAAAAAACCATAGGTTATAGACCATATATAGTTAGGAATTAGCATTTACAAAACCTTGAAAATTCACTGAAAAAACCATAGGTTATAGACCATATATAGTTAGGAATTCGCATTTACAAAACCTTATTTTACTCACACAAAACCATTGAAATTCCATATATAGTTAGTTGCACTAACTATATATCGCGCACCCGCAATCCACTGCTGATGATGTCACATATTACATCATTCATGACATGGTCAGTGACATCACTGATGACATCACTGATGACATCTCAAATGACATCACTGATGACATCACTGATGACAACATCCAGTGACTGTATGTTTCTGTAAAGTTAAAATATGTCTTACATATTGAAGAATGAGTGGATGTATAAGTGTCTGGATGAAGGATTTAGTAGGTGCATGACTGACTGTATGAGTGAGTGATTAAATGTGTCTCACTGAGTGCATGGGTTAGTGACTAAACTGTCTTAATTTGTGCATCATTATGTCTGTTGTTCTGTAAACTGTTGCATGTGTTGATAAGTAGCTATATGAGTAACTATATGGGTTATTGATTGGTTGCCCAAGTATTTGTATGGGAGACTGAGTGTGTGTGTGGGTGGCTGGGAGGTGTATGACTCTGTGCATAGATGTGTGAGCAGTTGATTCACTAGATGTATGGTTTCAAAAGTGCATGTGGAAACAGCTGTATGGGCGGTTGACTGTGTGCATGAGTGTATTGGTGAGTGAATGGATATCTCAGTGCTACATGTCAAAGTAAGTACATATGTAAAACACAGTACATGTGAGAGTTGACATATATAAATAACTGTGCATAAGAGCCAGTGAATGTGTGAGTGGCTGTATGGATCATTGTGAACTTGTATCAGGGATTGTATAAGAGAGTAAATATGTGTTAGTATATGTTTGAATAAGTAAAGTTTGTATAACTGTATAGTTGAGAAAATGGAGGTGTGATTGATTCTTTGCATGACTGACTAGGTGTGTGAGTAACTCCATGGATGAGTGACAGTCTGTGAGTGTCTGTTTACACTGATTGTATCTAAGGTTATATTAGAGTCTGAAGAGGTTCATCGTATTATCACATGAATGATATCATCAGTGATGTGATCAGTAATGTCAAATGAGATGTCATCAGTGATGTCATCAGTGATGTCATTTGAGATGTCATCAGTGATGTCATTTGAGATGTCATCAGTGATGTCATCAGTGATGTCACTGACCATGTCATGAATGATGTAATATGTGACATCATCAGCAGTGGATTGCGGGTGCGCGATATATAGTTAGTGCAACTAACTATATATGGAATATCAATGGTTTTGTGTGAGTAAAATAAGGTTTTGTAAATGCGAATTCCTAACTATATATGGTCTATAACCTATGGTTTTTTCAGTGAATATATATATATATATATATATATATATATATATATATATATATATATATATATTCACTGAAAAAAACATAGGTTACACACCAGTTATAGTTAGGAATTAGCATTTAAGAAACCTATTAAATTCACTGTAAAAACCATAGGTTTCACACCAGTTATAGTTAGGTGGAAATTTTACTCGCATAAAACCATCGAAATTCCACGTTATAGTTAGTTGGACTCACTATAATTTGAGATGTCATCAGTGATGTCATGAGTGATGTCACAGACCATGTCATGAGTGATGTAATATGTGACGTCATCAGCAGTGCATTGCACGCGCAAGTTATAGTGAGTCCAACTAACTATAACGTGGGAATTTCAATGGTTTTATGCGAGTAAAATTTCCACCTAACTATAACTGGTGTGAAACCGATGGTTTTTTCAGTGAATATATATATATATGTATATATTAGGCAAACAAACGTCTCAGCAGTCACGCAGAAAAATGACGAGGCGAACTCAGGAATTGGTGCTGGTTATTTTATTCTGCTGTCCACCACACCACCATTACGCGTTTCGGCCGACCACGGCCTTGATCACATATATATGTGAGTGAATATATATACATATATATATATATATATATATATATATATATATATATATATATATATATATATATATTTCTCCCCACCACCGCTGGTTAGGAGATGAGCTGGCGTGGGCGGTCCCGTTGCAGCCACCAGCTGGCTGTGTCAATTCACTCCACAACGCATCAAAAGATATTGATGAAAATGGGACACCCAGGGCTGCAGTATACAAAAGTTTTATTAGGCAGATGAGAAAAGTTCCACGACGCGTTTCGCCATTACGGCTTGGTCACGCTCGTCTCGTGGCGTGCATTACCCTCATTTAAACACCACACTCTAGTGCACACAGTAACATCACGTGCAAAACTGGCGGCCATCTTGTAATATGTAAATTACCATTGTAACAAAGCAATAATACATGTATTCGCCCCTGATATGACTTGTATACATTTGTTTGGGTCCCAAAGTATTTATGTTTTCAAAGCGAACATAATTCTGCCGTGTTAGCATAATATTCACAATAATTAGAAAAGCGATGAAAATATGAAATATATTATTCATAATGCATTGCTAGATGTCAAACACGATCGTGTGTGTATGTTGGCTTGTTTAAGGCCAATGTGACAGTGCAATGAGGCATAATATTGCTCGCAATGTAAAGGCAGAGGGCTATCCCGTGATAGGTCAGCATCTCATAGCGTCACTGTTTGTTTGTATTGCATTCCGCCAATCGACTCAACAATAGCCGTCTTATTGCCATGGAGACCCTATGTTGTGCCGGCAATTGCAAGGATCCTACAGTTGCCAAGTAATAACGCCCCAGTGGGCAAAAAAGCACAATGGATATTGAAACCTTGTAGCCCCAGTGGGCATAACAATTGCATTATTGCAAGAATCAATGTTCATCAATTGTTCATAAGGTGCTGAATGAACTTTCATCAAAAAATCAGCATACATATGTATTCATAATCATTAGAATAAATTGTCCCTTTAGTTGAGTATCAGTGCAGATCATTAGCATCAATTCCATGTTGTACCGCCACCACGTGATGTGTGAATTCCTGAAAATAAAATGAATTACATTAAAATCAAGGAAACAGCGGATATCAGTTCATAACAGTATCTAGTCATGTAGGTGGTTTGCCAATTCCTCCGTCACATTTAAACCTTTCGGTGTTAGGCATTCGAAATCCACAATGTATTTGGACTCAAGTTTCATAAGGGACAGTTCTTGATTACCACCCCTTACTCCCAAGTCCACACTGTCAATGACAACCAATTGCACCAATTGTTCATTTTGCATGTGCATCTCCGAAAAATGTCTGGCAACAGGGTAAAGTTTATTGTTGTTATGTATAGCTCTGAGGTGTTCTAATACCCTTTTCTTTGCAGTATGTTTGGTACTGCCAACATACCATTTGTTGCACGGACAGATCAAAATGTATATGCTATACGTTGTGTTACATGTTAATCGTTTCTGGATTGTAAACACTCTTTTGCTGTTAGGGACAGATAGTGTTTTACAATCTTTACTGAATTTGCACGCTTTACATTTCCGACAACATCTGAAAACCACATCGCTCCTGTTAGAATCACTTTTAGAAGTCACATAATTGTGGCTGAGTTCATCTCTCAATGATTTACCTTTTCTGAAAGTTATTTGTGGATTATCAGAGAGATATTTTGTCAAATGCATGTCCGTCTGGAGGACATGCCAGTGTTTTTGAAGAGTCTTACGTATAATGTGTGCTTGTTCCGAATAAGTAGTGATGAATCTCACTTTGTCAGCTTCTTCACTGGTGGTGCGGGGATTTAGTAATTCCTCTCTATTTTTCAGAGCTACTCGATCTCTAGCAGTATTGATTACTTTCAGACTATAACCTAAGCATGGGCGAATTTTTCGGATCTCGCGTTCGCGGATTTTGCGGATTTGCGAACTCGCAATCCGCAAAATCCGCGAATTCTCGCGAATTCGCGGATTTTTTTTTTTATGTTCGCACGGGTTTCTGCAAGTTCGCGAGGGTTTTGTACAATTTCGCAAATTGCTAAATTGTACAAAACGCGTGCGAACTTGCAGCAACCCGTGCGAACACAATAATATGAAGAGAAAGAAGCTCCTGGTCACAGGAACAGCACGGGGATTGCGCTCATGAAAGTCAAGGATGCAAAGGCCTCTACCCAGCATCACAGCTGACTTTCCACGGTAGATGTGGGAAGAGGCACACCTGTCCAGCCTCGAAGACGCTCATGATTGTTTTTGGGCTAATGAATGAGTCACTGAATTTGAGCATCAACTAGTTCGAGCGACCATGTGTGTGTTACTATGCAATCGCCCTGAAGGGCGCAGGGGTCCCTTGAGTGAGCTGTCCATCATAGTGGGTGAATGGCGGGAAGACGGTGCAAACCGCGAGTGTGTGCGCGGGGCCAAACGTGCGGGGCTTCCATGCGAGTTCACATGCCTCTTGTGTGCATAAAAGGTCAGAGAAAGATCAGTTCAGCAGATGAAGAGAAAAAGCTCCACAGGAAGGGTCACAGGAAGGGCATTTGTAAATATTTTAGGATGGGGCCGGCAAGCTGCCAGCGCCATCCTAAAATACTTACTAAATTAGCTTCAACAGGAAGCTCTAATAGATAAAATAAAGCAGTTGCGAGCACCTGCTTTATTTTATCTATTAGAGCTTCCTGTTGAAGCTAACTTAGTAACTATTTTAGGATGGCGCTGGCAGCTTGCCAGCGCCATCCTAAAATAGTTACAACAGGGCAGGCTTGAACTTTTGCCCCCGGAAAAATCCGCCTCTCGCGGATTTGCGGATTTTCGGTAAATTCGCGGGAGTTCGCGGATCGCGAATTTACCGAAAATCCGCAAAATCCGCGAGCGGAACGGATTTTCCGCCCATGCTTACTATAACCCCTACTCCGGAATCTCTCACACATGACATTTTCTTCCTCCTGGTAGGCCCCCTCGTTACTGCAATTGCGTTTAGCTCGCAGTAATTCCCCGTAGGGTATGCTGTTTATTAGGCTACGGGGATGACAACTATTAGCATTAAGGATGCTGTTGCCAGCTGTTTTTTTCCAATATAATTTGGTGTTGAGTAAGTTGTTCTCAACTCCCACAATTACATCCAGAAATTCCACTTCTGTTTTACTGAAGTTTCCAGTCAATGTCAGATTGAGGTGGTTTAGATTCAATTTGTCAATAAAGGACTGAACTGAAGTAACATCACCACACCAAATAAAAAAGATGTCGTCTATGTATCTCAGCCACAGGGCCACCTGATCGAATTCTGCCATTTCTCTGACGACCTGCTCCTCCCACCAGTCCATGAAAAGATTTGCATAGCTGGGGGCGAAGCAGGTCCCCATGGCCGTGCCCTGTGACTGTCGATACAAGACTTCATCAAAATAAAAAAAATTGTTGGTGAGACAAAATTCAATCATCTTCAACAACATTGATGAGTGTTGTGAAAAAGATACAGATCTGGTTCTCAAAAAGTGTTTCACAGCTTGTAAGCCCTGATGGTGTACTATACTAGTATATAAGCTACTGACATCAAGTGTAGCTAATACATAGTCTTCCTCCCAATGGATGCCATTTATGACTGTGAGAAAATGGGTGGTATCTTTGGTGTATGAAGGAAGGGACACCACATATGGCCTTAAAAAATAATCAATATATTTGGACGTATGTTCCAGTAGTGAACCCATTGAGGATACCATTGGACGGCCAGGGTTTTTTTTTGGATCTTTGTGCAATTTCGGAAGCAGATATAGTACCGGTGTTCTGGGATGTGCACAGTACAAATACTGGTATTCTTCTTGCTCCACTAACCCTTTGTCTTTCCAATCACACAGCATTTCCCTACATCTGATGTTAGAGCCTTGTAATGCATCTCTATTGCTTTTGCAGTAACAGTTCTCATCACTCAATTGTCGATAGCCTTCTTCTAAGTATTTGATCTTATCCAATATCACCACATTGCCTCCCTTGTCACTTTCTCTGATAACGATTGTTTTGTCTTGTTTCAATTGATCAAGGGCTACAATTTGGTCAGAGGACAGATTTTTCCTAATTTGAGCAGTTTTTTGGTATCTCATTTTAGTCAGATCTTTAACAACTCCCCTTTCGAAGACATCAATCGCATCACATTGAACATTGGGTAAGAAGACTGATTTGGGCTTAAAAGTAGATCCTGGATGCAATCCTGTGTCTGTCCCCAATAGTTCCAGATCCGTGTTAGAAATATTGGCAGGGTCAGAGTCTAATATATCTATCAATGCAGCGTCATTCGTGTCAAGATTAAAAATGTTAGTAGAGGTACTTACAATTTCCTTTGTCTTAGGTTTCGCCGCGTACCACTTTTTAATTTTCAGTTTCCTTGAAAATAGAAATAAATCAATCCTAGTGTCAGCGAAGTTCATGTTATTAGAAGGGCAAAATGATAATCCTAAAGCAAGAGTTTTTTCTTCTTCTTTGGTGATTGGTCTTTGAGAAAGGTTGACAACCGTCATATTCATTTCTGATTTTTTGTGCTCCTTGTTGTCATTCCCATGGGAGCTTTGTTGCAGTTGGCGCCGCCTCTTTTTGGCTTGTTTGTTGCGGCGGTTCCACCTCTCTGCCCTCGACCTCGACCTCTTGCTGGACTTCCAGCCTGGTATGTGTCGTTTCTCGTCTTGCTGATCATTTGAAACTGTAATAAAAAATTGGGGTTTTTTGACGGGCCCTCAATTGCATCTTGGTTGGTTTCCACTGTGGAGGCATCTGATATATTTCCGTCTGATACATCGCTTTCTATTACCTCATGGCTAGCATTGGTATTACACGTTGTTGTTATGGCAGCTCCGGTCTTTTTATCAAAACATAAATACTTTGGGACCCAAACAAATGTATACAATTCATATCAGGGGCGAATACATGTATTATTGCTTTGTTACAATGGTAATTTACATATTACAAGATGGCTGCCAGTTTTGCACGTGATGTTACTGTGTGCACTAGAGTGTGGTGTTTAAATGAGGGTAATGCACGCCACGAGACTAGCGTGACCAAGTCGTAATGGTGAAACGCGTCGTGGAACTTTTCTCATCTGCCTAATAAAACTTTTGTATACTGCAGCCCTGGGTGTCCCGTTTTCATCAATATCTTTTGATGCGTTGTGGAGTGAATATATATATATATATATATATATATATATGGTTACAAGGAAGTTATAGTTAGCAAGTAGAATTAAAAACCTTAGAAATTCACTAGAAAAAAACAAAGGTTACAGGTTACAGGGACATGGTCAGTGACATCACTGATCACATCTCAAATTACATCACTGATGACATCATCCACAGCATCTCTGCCGTACCCACTCACACTCCTATAGAATCTTTTATACACCCACTGCCACTCCCACACAACCATTTAATTGTGCTGGACCAGACAATTTAACAGGATGGTCTAAGTGCTGATTGTGCTTCTGAAATGCAGCCAGAGGTCTAGATGCTGATGAAAAGGGGATCCAATGATGAGGCTACTGGAAATTAGATCTTTAAATACTAAATTAAACAAACACATATTTGTTTGGGCATAGCAGGCTGGGCAAGATGGACAGATAGGTCCTTTCCTAAACTCTGCTTATGGAGGAGGGAGAGACGGAATGCATACCTGGTGAGTGAAGTTTGTATTTGCTGCATGAAGTGTATATTTTGCCACATCCTTCATGTTTGTTGCAAGCCTGAAGAGTGTCTCTTTGTTTGAGTGCTTCTTCTGTGCAGCCATTGTTAAGAGTGAGTAGTGGAGTCCTTCCTTTGTGATGGCAGCCTGAAGAATATTTAGATTATGTTACAGCCTTCCTCTCCACTGTTGTTATCCTCTCTGTAGTCAGTGTTAAGGTGATAAATGCATGTAATTGGTGTCCCTTTTATTTGCGAGACATTGTTGTTAACAATAAGGGCTTGGAGCCTGCCTGTTGCTTACCATTTCTTGACTTGCCTGGCAGTCTTCTTTAAAGCCTTGTAATTGGTCAAGGCAGATCTAACATATTTTCCATTCCACTCTGTAGAGCAGGGACCAAGCGCTGATTGATTCAACTTAATCGGTGTCCCTTACGTGATGGAGGTACTATTTTGTTCTTTTTAGCTTTTAGTGTCCTGCAACCAGAAAGAGTATGACTGGAAAAATGTGTCTAACAGGACAAACTAAATTGCAAAGATTTATCTTCTATTGTTAACTTTCTTTTATTTTGGCAAGTCTTCTTCTCACACTTTGCAGTCATGTTTTCTTTTGTTTTTGCTCATGGGTGTGCCCCAAACAACCCCACTCCAATCTGCCCCAACCAATTCTGCGACAATCCACCCCACCCCACCTCACCCCACACCAATCCACCCCATCTCACACCACACCAATCCGCCCCATCTTCACCACACCAATCAACCCCAACCCACCCCACCCAATCAAATCCACCCCACACTAGACCAGTCCAATCCACCCCACTTAAATTCAAACCACTCACCCCAAATTAATCCACTCCAATTCACTATATTACAATCCTCCCAACCCAACCCACCCCACTCCAATCCGTCACACTCTAATTCACCCCACTACAATCCAAAACAATCTGCCTGACTCCAATCCAAACCATCTGCCGCACTCCAATCCAAAACAATCTGCCCCACTCAATCCAACAAAGTCTGCCCTACTCCAATCCAAACCATTCTGCCCCACTCCAATCCAAAACAATCTTCCCCACTCCAATTCAAAACAATCTGCCCCACTCCAATGCAAAACCTTTTTGTTTACAAGCTGAAGACCTGCACACATCTAGGCTTTTTAAGATTGATGGCTCTGTATGAAAAAAAGTATTTACTGTGCTACATTCTGCTGTGTGTGCCATTTACATTCATGTACACTTTAAATTCATAATCTGCCTCATTTTAATAACAATCCTCTTGGATGGCACAGTTTCACCCTGCAATTCAGATTTTTCAGCAAAGACGCCCTACTCTCATTTTCATACTGTTGTAGCCAGAGAAGTTGCTACATTGTGGGATTTTCACTCTAGGACATCTGAGGGATAAAAACCCACAAAGCCATCCAACTGTTACCAAATACTTCCCCTAATATAGAGCTAGACCTTTTGGCTTTGACAGTGCCTATACTACATGTATTATTCTGTCAAGTAGCACTAAAGCCCACTTCAGGCAGAATGAAGAGGAATAAACACCAATCAGAACCCTAGAACAACTGTCAAAAACACCTTTTTAGGTCTTGGCTCTAGATTGCACGAATGTGCTGTCTCGAGGAGAAATATGCTGTATTTACTTTGTGGGCTCCCACTCCACCCATAAGCTTACCATTTGCTGGCCAATCGTCGCTCCATTTTTTGATCTCTCCACTTGATAAGGGAATGCATATGTCATGCCTCTTCTGGTGTTTAGCCCTCCCCGAAAGCACTGCAAACCTACTTTTAAAGATACGCAGCGGCCATTGTAGGGCATTGTTTTGGAACTACTTTTTTACTACTTTAGGAATGCTTTTCACAGACCTTTTATTTTTACTCTCCGTTGTTTGTTTCCTGCTCGTGCCACCTCGTTATCTCTCTTTTACTCTCACAATCCCTCTATGTATTTCTCACTCCCCATTCTTTTACTCTCTGTTGTTGCATCTTCTCTATGTGTACTGCTAGTTTTTTTTCTGTACTTTTGTAAGAGCGCTAACTCAACTTGAAGGGATTGAAACACTTTAGATGAGCACCAGTTACATTACACAAGGATACATTCATTTCTTGGTAGCCCCTGGGAGATTAAAGTGATTCACCCAGAATCACAGGATGTTGAGCGGATGCCGACTTTGGACCCTGGTTTCCCAGCTCCAAAGTCAACAGCACTGGGCGTTATGCCATATCCTCTCTCTAGCAGTTGGACAATGATCAGTACAGACCTAGGAACAGCACGCCCTGCTCTGTTTAATAATCTATGACTCCGCTCAGGGGCCACTCCATGGGGACCAAGTGATAGAGAAATGCTGCTTGTCCAGGGTCATGGGGAGACTTGCTGCTCTATGACGTGGGCCTTGTGACGCTATGGCAAGACCTTCAGTTCCCTGCTTTGAATGTGGCACAGAGGACAGCGCAGGGTGCTCCCAGTTCTTCACCCTGTGGTAAGGGCAGTATCTCTACCGGGGCAGTGCGTGCTTACAGGGCAAGAGGGGAAGGGTTTCTCCGGGCACTGTGTCCAATTCAGCACACCTCGTCCACCTTTGTAGAAGTTTTCATAAGCGCTCAAACAACTCAATGCCTTATAAAAGGTAGCACCTAGTTTTCACTGTAAAGGCACGTACCCAGTACTAAAGCGCTGCCCTAATTAGTGTAAATGTGACCCACATTGTACCGTTGGGTCCCAAACTTTGCCTTTGCTCTTCGGCATGCTCTGCATTGAGCTCATATGCCTGCCCTACATGCCCTGTAGTGAGCTCCTAAAAATGCCCACTAATTTGCCTGTAAATGTAGTGCTCTACTGTGCACTGGTAAAGGTGTTCTACAGGGTGCTCTGCAGCGTACTCTGTAGTGAGCCTGCGGTAGACTTGTACGTATGCTCTGCAGTGAGCCTGCAGTGTACTTAAAATTGTGATTGTAAGTGTGCTCTGCAGTGAGCCTGCAGTGTGCCTGTACATGTGCTCTGCAGGCAGCTTTTAAGTGTTCTCTGCATTGTGCTATACAGTGAGCCTGCAGTGTGCTCCCCGTTCTTTCACTGTCTGTTGTTGCAACCCTTTCTCTGTCTCCAACTCGCTTTTTTTCGTTTGCACTTTTATATATTTATAGTGCTAACTCAACCCAAAGGGATTGGAGCACTTTACATGAGCACCAGTTACATTACACAAGGACGCATTCATTTCTTGGTAGCCCCGGTTAGAATCTGTGGTTGTTAATCACGTTGTTCTTTCACATTATTAGGAAATCCTTCCAGTCATAGATGGGCACTACGTTCAGTGATAGCTGTTCACTTTTGTCAGCTGCCTACCACGTCAAAGCTTGTTGGGGCTGAGGTGAGTCTCTCAAAGGGCCGGACTGGCCGTAGCAAGCACTGGCGTTTCGCCCGTAAGCGGCCCGGGTGGAAGCCGTTTTTGGACCCCTTTGGGCCATTTTTAGGTCTCGGCCTGATCCAGGGCATGCGCTGGACTGGCAGAGACATTTAGTAGCTGCTTTGAAAAGTGCTACTTTCCCGGCGACCAGCTTGCTATCACGCGCAAAAGAGCGTGCACGCATGCGCGTAATAGCAAGCTAGTGGCCGGCAAGGTAGCACTTGCGGTGACGCGTGTGCACACCACACGCAGTCAGTCACCACTTGCGTTTTTTTTTAATTTATTTCATTTCGCGGCCACCCTGCTTTACTTTTACGGCCGCACGGCCAATGCTTGTTGTTCATTGTTATACAACCCAAATAGTCCAAATTAATTTGCCCTTTTTCAACGCGTGGGCATTTTCACAAAAACAGCCTCAGAAATGATTCGCCTCCGACTAGTGAGGAAAATACTACCCTACATTCCGCTCCACCATCGGAGAACCCTAGTCCCAGCAATGGTCACCTCACGATTGGACTATGGGAATGCCCTTCTGGCAGAAGTCGGGGAGACACTTTTGGCCAAGCTACAGGTGGTGCAGAACACTTGCGCCAGAATTATCCTCAATCAACCGGCAGATTCCCCCTCAGCGCCACTGTTACGGAAACTTCATTGTCTATCAGTAAAAAAAAGGTCATTCTTCAAGATCTGTTGCCTGACCTTTAAGCAAGTCAATGAGACTGGCCTGATGTACCTACGGAACAAGATACAGAAATATACCCCTAGCAGGCATCTGAGATCAACACCACAGCATTTGCTACAGTCTCCACGTATTCGACTGGTCAGGACGGGAGGGAAAGCCTTCTCGTACCTGGCACCCAAGTACTGGAACCAACTTCCGTTGGGATTGCGCAATATGACGAGCTACAACGGATTCAGGAAACAGTTGAAAGCTTATCTATTTTAAACTTAGAGTATTCTCGTTTCTTCGGGCCACATGCATCAACCTATTTAGGTAATGCTAACGGTGCAAATCGGTAAATTCGGCCGTTTGCAATTCCTAAATAAGTTTTTGGGATGCATCATGCATTTTAGTGAAATTCGCTATTTTTAGCGATTTCCAAAAATGCGATTGCTTTCAAGGAATCGCAAATTTGTGATTCCTTAAAAGCAATGCATGATTGTTTTTCAAATTGCGAATTCGCAATTAGGGGGTGCAAATTACCACGAGGGTGAACCTCTTTGTAATTTGCGAAAAAGTATTAAAATGCTCAAAATTGCATTTTAAACACTGTCATGTTACAGACACACATGTCCTTAGGACATGTGTGTGTGAAACATGCACTTTAAAATACATTTCAGTGGGGGTCCTTTGGGGGGGGTGGAGAACCATTCTAAACTGTTTGGAAGAGAGTCAAGGAGGGTGCCTGAGCAGGAGAAGTGGAGAATCTGGCTCGGGATAGCGGCCACAGTGAACTCCGTGGGCGTGGCAGACAGGTCACTTGAAGAACTAAAGAAGAGGTGGTACGACCTCCGAGGTCGTGCCAAGGAGAAGGTTGCGGAGAGGCTTGGAGAGTCCCTGGCCACTGGAGGGGGAGGACCTACAGTCCCTCCAAACACCCCCATGGAGGACCGCATCGAGGACACGTTGGAGCCCGAGGCGTGCATTGGAGTCACCAGATTGGACTCATCCCGCCCCACCCAAGCGAGCCAAGGTAAGTGACATGCGACTGCGACCCTGCCCCCTATGAATGGCCATGACCCTATAGCCTCCCATAATGTTCCAAAGTCATGCCATCGGTGCACATTAGGTAATGCCCTAAAGCATTGTGGGACATGTAGTGTGGGCAAGTACAAGTACCCCAATGCAGATAGACAGGTTCCAAAGTATGCAATGCCACAGCCAGTCAGGGAATGTCATCCAGCATGCATGTAGCAACTGCACGTGTGACAGATACATGCAACTAATGAACGTCCACTTCCCCTCATAGGTGGCGCAGACAGCAGCGACAGTGACAGGCTGCTCATCGATGAGCAACCACTGGATGACGAGGAGGTGCCGTTACCAACACAGCCTGCACCAACAGGCGCAGCACCTACCCCTGCAGCCAGGCCCACAACAGCTGTGCCTCCACCGTCTGGCGCAGCACCTACCCCTGCAGCCAGGCCCAAAACATATGTGCCTCCACCGTCTGGCGCACCATCTACCCCTGCAGCCAGGCCCACAACATCTGTGCCTCCACCGTCTGGCGCACCATCTACCCCTGCAGCCAGGCCCACAACATCTGTGCCTCCACCGTCTGGAGCACCATCTACGCCTAGCTCAACTCCACCAGCAGCTGGAGCATCCACATCTGGTCCAGCGACAGCGGTGACACAGCGGCCACCCACTGTGGCCAGCCAGCAGAGCAGGCGTGGCAAGGCTCGCCTGCAGAACAATGCACCCAGCGCCAGGAGGGGATGGAAGTGCGCTTGCCGAGCATGAGTATAGAGTGTAGAATGCTACGCATTCACCAGCTGCAGGCACGCCGGCAAGGGGCCATACAGATGCAGCTGAATAATATTGGCCGCAATGTGGCAGGTGTGGGGGAGAGGATGGACCGCATGACGGCAGCCATGGCAGGTGTGGGGGAGAGGATGGACCGCATGACGGCAGCCATGGAGGCCAACACTGCTGCGCTAATATCACAGCGCAACACCGCCCGCCGCCGCCACCGGCAGCTACTGACGCGGCTGTCGGCATACACCAGGTCAAACTACATGATCGGCAATGCGACATCCCAGCTATCGCGACGGTCCCTGGCGCAGCAGCAGCAGCTAATCCAATGCTGCGAGAATGTGGCCAGAGTATTAGAGCACCTCACCACTGCCGTTATGGCACTCCATCCCGCTGTACCTGGCAATGTCGGGGGGAAGATGCCAGCGAGGGCACCTCAAGTGTGAGCAGCCAGTCTTGGGTGCTTCGCGCCGGAGGCGCACCTGCCTAACATGTACTTTTACAGGCACAGGCTGACACTATAAGCCTGCCCTGTGTTTTGGACGCAGCAGTATAGGGCAATACTGATTGCATAGGAAGGATGACAACTTGCACTATTATTGTGAATCAAACAATAATATTTATTATAGCATCACACATTGGCGTTCTGTCATTATTTCAATTTGCATGCAATTGTGATTTGTTGGGTGAGGGGAGAGGGTACACTAGAAACTGTTCATTGTGATGTGGTTGCGGCGTCTGTAGCCTTCAGTTGGGGTCTCCCCGCGTGCATGGCGCACATGTGCAGGTGGCTGGTCGTCCCCTTCCGACTCACTGCCTGAGATGTCTTGGTAGCAATGTTGTGTAGTATTGCACACACAGCCACAATGCGGCAGCACACATCAGGACTGTATTACATGGCCCCACCTGTCTTGTGAAGTATGCGGAATCTGCTCTTCAGTAGCCCAAAAGTCCTCTCAATGCAATTCCTTGTGCGTATGTGTGATACGTTGTAACGCCGTTGCTGTGGTGTAGCAGGGTTGAGGTATGGGGTGAGGAGGTATTCACGCAGGGCGTAGCCACTGTCACCTGAATGAGAGGAGCAGAGGGTGAGTGCCTTTGCAGCGCAGCTACTTCATCGCAGTGTGACATTGTGGGTAAAGTGTACTTACCAAGTAGGTGTCCTTCCCCGAAGTCTCCCCTGGCCAGTCGTGTGTGGAGGCCGCTGTGCCGGAATATGAATGAGTCATGTGTACTCCCCGGGTACTGTGCCACTATGTCCGTGATGTATGTCTTAGCATTGCAGACCATCTGGATGTTGAGGGAGTGGCAGGACTTGCGATTGCGGTACATGTACTCCGTTGCAGCTGGTGGGCAGATGTGGATGTGGGTACAGTCAATGCATCCTATAACGTGTGGGAAATGGGCGACATTGTAGAATTGAAGCTTGGTCTCATCCAAATCCTGTTGGCTTGTTGGAAATTTGATGTGGTGGTGTAGCTGGGTCAGCATTGCGTCATGGAAACTCCTTAGGCAGCGGGACATGGTGGGCTGGGATATCCCCCCAGCAGCCGCAACTATCCTCTGGAAGCTCCCGGAGGCCAGGAGGTGCAGGCTACACAATACCTGGACATGTGTTGGCACGGCATTGGTCCGCCTTGTTGGGTGCTGCATCAGGGGGTCAAGGTCCTGAATTAGCTTGATGATCATTGCCCCATTCAGGCGGTACTTTGCGTATATTTGCTCTCTGGTTTGGCCCAGCAGGGTGATCCGCTGGCGGAATATCCTGGCCTGGATTCTGCGTCTCCTCCGTGCTGCTCGCTGTAGCCTTCGCCGCCTGACCACCATGTACATTCCTGGCATTGTGAAACTCCTTATGCTGATGCTGCTTCTCCTTAAGTGTGTTTGGTCAGGCCAGCACCAGTTGCTGATTGGCCAACGGTTTTTCAAGTATTTTTTTTACTATGGGTTTGATGGTTACCACCTGCTTTGGGTTGACCTTAAATTGTGCCTCGCAAACTGCGATTTTGTTTTTTTTCGCTAATTGCAATTTTTCATGAATCCCGATTGCGAGGATATTGCGATTTCGCTATTTTTTTCGCAGAATCCGTGATTTCTCGCTATTTCCGATTCGCAAATGGTCTACTGCCGGGATTCTGCGAATCTTTTTACGATTTAGCAATTCTGTGTTAGCGAATTCGCTATTTTCGTGGTGAATACCGATTAGGGAAATTGCGCCCGCAATAGCATTTTCGCAGCTATTGCGAGCGCAATTTAGCTTCATGAATCAGGCTGTATGCGATTAAAATCATGCATCCCAATTTGCGATTCCTTATTTGCGATTCCCTAAAAATCGCAAATAAGGAATCGCAAAACCTTACAATGATGCATGTGGCCCGTCCTTAGGGAGGTTGTTTTGTTCTGGATAGCTCCGCGATGCCCCAGGGTGAGGTGAGCGCTTTGTAAACCATTTAACTAAACTAAACTAAACAGGTGAATAACATTCTCCACTAAACACGGTTTATGACTGGTTTACTAGAGTACGCAGCTTCCGGGTAAACACAACGCTTTCCGACTATACATAATCACGGTGCACAATTGTATTTGATCGATTTTTACAAACCGTATACTTAAATTATATTCTGGCAGAGTTCCGATTCGAAGGCAGAGATTAGGCGGCAGGCACAATTGTAAACCTTTTAAAACGTAACCTTCTGAGGCGCGGACGGGGTTCGAACCCGTGATCTTCGGTTTACGAGACCGACGCCTTACCACTTGGCCACCGCGCCGCCGTTATTACAAAGCTTGACTATCTGTCTCACGTACAGCAACTTCGGTGCTTCTAGAGTGCATATGTTCACGGTGGTTACTTTTGTTTGGTTCAGGGTCATTTGCAGCCGTTCTTAATTCCTTGCCAAAGGTCATGTCTCCAATTAGAAGTCAACCAATGGTGGAAATACATTTCCACGATAATTTTTTTTAAGCTCCCACTTTACTCCTTTAAAATGTTGCCATGTATTCGTCATACTCATTATGCAAAAACGTGCCATCAATGAGCCTTTGAAGTAGCGCTTTTAGTCGACCTTCGGACCCTTAAAACAGGTGACAAACGCTGCCCTGCCAGTAGAAGTTTCCGTTTGGATTCCTTTGCCTGGTTTCTTGAAATGTGCTAATTTCACAAGTGCGTTTCTTGTCTTGTCTTGTCTTTTAGGTGAATCTCCTGGTGAATGTTGTTGTTGTCGGTGAACGACCTAAGTAGTCGGGACGTATGTACAACAAATGCATCTGGCATTTAGGCTGTTGGGTGGTATCAAGGCATGCCGTGGCTAGTGAGGAATTGGTGAGTGCAAGAGACACTGTGGCAGTCCCATGAGAGCGTGGCTTGTTTACTGTGTGCTTGGATGGGTTTGCTATGTGGCTAGTGGGATATGACATAAGCACACATTTTGAAATATAATGTTATGTTATGTTAAAATGTATTTATTAAGCGCTTGTACGCCCGTAGGCTTCATGGCGCTGTCGGAAGGGAACATAACACAAAAAATCAGCGTCTTAAGAGAGTGTCTGACGGTAAGGAGGTCTGGACTCTGCCTTACCGACAGTGGTAGGGAATTCCAAAAGGTGGCTGCAAGATGGTCAAAGCAGCAACCACCAAGGTGTTTTTTCTTAAAAGTCGGGATGACTAAAAGAGCTTTGTGAGCACAGCGGAGATTTAATGAGGGATTATACCTAGAGACAAGTTTTTTGATAAATTATAAGGATAGGATAACATTTTTAGAGTGCACTAAAACCCGAAGGTGCCAAAGCGCTATAAGCGATACAAAAGGGGATGATGGACGGAGCGCTTGAGCAAATCAAACACTCACCCCCAGTCAAATGATCTGGGTTTAATCCATCATCATTCTTTAGCTCACTCCACCACCACAGTTCAGACATGGCCATATGCAAATCAGTCTGACCCTGTGCCTCATGGGAACAGTCCAGCCTGAACTGCCAAAGCACTATAAGGGCAAAGATGGGGAAGACGCCCTTCTCTGAGTTATGTCCATATGGCAGGGGAGGAGGAGGCCATTGAAAGGGTTGTCAATAAAATGACCCTAGGTAGAGTTGTCAGGAGTGAGGTATATGATGTATAATAGTAGGCTTTCTACATAGCAAAGCCCTTTTTCTGCTATGAGTGTCTGCAGTGATTTTAAAACTGGAACATAAGCTGAGATGGTGTGCTTTGGAGCAACGCATTTTAGTTATCTATGCGGGTGGTTTAAATATAAACTGCAGAACACATCTGGTGCTTAACTTACATGTCAGTGTATTTCCTGCAACCACTCACCATGACCTTACTAACAAGCGTTGGCATAGCCAATATGTCTCGCCTTTGGGACCTGTAAGTGTTTAGTGAAGTAGTGTGGCTCACTGGTTAGAGGCGGCAGACCCGAGAGCAGAGAACGGCCCGGGACCAGGGTTCGATTCCTGGCGCGGCAGGTTTCTGGACCAGGGTCAGCGGACTCGATAATTCTCTTGCCTCGGTGCCCACTCTGATCAGCGATCACACTCGGCAACTCTGGGCATTAGCTTGCCTCATCTTCACTAACGGGACCGCCGGGGATGCCTGGTCTCACCCTGGAGATACCCATTAAGGGACCATCTCTCAGGGAAGCCAGGAACGGTTTCGCAGCGGTCGAAGCGCCTTGGGACCCTACGGGTAAGTAGTGCGCTATATAAATGCCTATACACATACACATTTAGTTATCCAGCACAAAATCCTTGGTGCAACAACATCAAGTGTTGCATGGCTAAACACTTATAAGGTCCCAAAGGCGAAACCTGTTGGCTATGCCAATGCTTGTTGTTACCTAGGGGCAATATCGGTGCCATGTACCAAGCCGGTTACATTATATAAACAAACTGTAAGATACAGGTCTGTGTGGATCGCCGTAAAGGTAAAGCCATAGTGTCGACACAAAGTCAAATCACTAGGAAGCGGGGAATAAAAGAGCACACCTTTTATTGCCAGAAGTGCAAACACTTGCTGGATTCAGCGTATATTTTACACAATCTATCTCACTCTGGGAACTAGAGGACAGGGGTGGTATACATAGAATGTTCTTGTGCTTGCCATACAACGCCATTATTTGTGGTGAATAACCATCTTAATGGGATTTCATGAAAGCATGCCTTTTCATTTCACAATCAAAGTTTGTATTTTGTATGGTGCTAGTATCCCTTTTAGATCTGTGTGTGTTAATAGCGCTGCCACAGAGTCTGCCTCACAGCGCTGCATAAATCAATGTGTGTTAATAGCACTGCCACAAAATCTGCCTCACAGCGCTGCCTAAAACAATGTGCTTTAATAGCGCTGTCACAGAATCCACCTCACAGCGCTGCATAAATCAATGTGTGTTAATAGCGCTGTCACAGAATCTTCTGCACAGCGCTGCATAAATCAATGTGTGTTAATAACGCTGTCACAGAATCTTCTGCACAGCGCTGCATAAATCAATGTGTGTTAATAACGCTGTCACAGAATCTGCCTCACAGCGCTGCATAAATCAATGTGTGTTAATAGCGCTGTCACAGAATCCACCTCACAGCGCTGCATAAATCAATGTGTGTTAATAGCGCTGTCACAGAATCTGCCTCACAGCGCTGCATAAATCAATGTGTGTTAATAGCGCTGTCACAGAATCTTCTGCACAGCGCTGCATAAATCAATGTGTGTTAATAGCGCTGTCACAGAGTCTGCCTCACAGCGCTGCATAAATCAATGTGTGTTAATAGCACTGCCACAAAATCTGCCTCACAGCGCTGCCTAAAACAATGTGCTTTAATAGCGCTGTCACAGAATCCACCTCACAGCGCTGCATAAATCAATGTGTGTTAATAGCGCTGTCACAGAATCTTCTGCACAGCGCTGCATAAATCAATGTGTGTTAATAACGCTGTCACAGAATCTTCTGCACAGCGCTGCATAAATCAATGTGTGTTAATAACGCTGTCACAGAATCTGCCTCACAGCGCTGCATAAATCAATGTGTGTTAATAGCGCTGTCACAGAATCTGCCTCACAGCGCTGCATAAATCAATGTGTGTTAATAGCGCTGTCACAGAATCTTCTGCACAGCGCTGCATAAATCAATGTGTGTTAATAGCGCTGTCACAGAATCCACCTCACAGCGCTGCATAAATCAATGTGTGTTAATAACGCTGTCACAGAATCTGCCTCACAGCGCTGCATAAATCAATGTGTGTTAATAGCGCTGTCACAGAATCCATCTCACAGCGCTGCCTAAAACAATGTGCTTTAATAGCGCTGCCACAGAATCTGCCTCACAGAGCTGCCAAAAACTATGTGCGTTAATAGCGCTGTCACAGAATCCACCTCACAGCGCTGCATAAATCAATGTGTGTTAATAGCGCTGTCACAGAATCTGCTGCACAGCGCTGCATAAATCAATGTGTGTTAATAGCGCTGTCACAGAATCCGCCTCACAGCGCTGCATAAATCAATGTGTGTTAATAGCGCTGTCACAGAATCCGCCTCACAGCGCTGCATAAATCAATGTGTGTTAATAGCGCTGTCACAGAATCTTCTGCACAGCGCTGCATAAATCAATGTGTGTTAATAACGCTGTCACAGAATCTGCCTCACAGCGCTGCATAAATCAATGTGTGTTAATAGCGCTGTCACAGAATCCACCTCACAGCGCTGCATAAATCAATGTGTGTTAATAGCACTGTCACAGAATCCACCTCACAGCGCTGCATAAATCAATGTGTGTTAATAGCGCTGTCACAGAATCTTCTGCACAGCGCTGCATAAATCAATGTGTGTTAATAACGCTGTCACAGAATCTGCCTCACAGCGCTGCATAAATCAATGTGTGTTAATAGCGCTGTCACAGAATCCACCTCACAGCGCTGCATATAACAATGTGTGTTAATAGCGCTGCGACAGAATCTGCCTCACAGCACTGCATGAATCAATGTGTGTTAATAACGCTGCCACAGAATCCACCTCACAGCGCTGCATAAATCAATGTGTGTTAATAGCGCTGCCACAGAATCTGCGTCACAGCACTGCATAAATCAATGTGTGTTAATAACGCTGCCACAGAATCCACCTCACAGCGCTGCATAAATCAATGTGTGTTAATAGCGCTGCCACAGAATCTGCGTCACAGCGCTGCATAAATCAATGTGTGTTAATAACGCTGTCACAGAATCTGCCTCACAGCGCTGCATAAATCAATGTGTGTTAATAACGCTGTCACAGAATCCACCTCACAGCGCTGCATAAATCAATGTGTGTTAATAGCACTGTCACAGAATCTGCCTCACAGCGCTGCATAAATCAATGAGTGTTAATAGCGCTGCCACAGAATCTGCCTCACAGCGCTGCATAAATCAATGTGTGTTAATAGCGCTGTCACAGAATCTTCTGCACAGCGCTGCATAAATCAATGTGTGTTAATAACGCTGCCACAGAATCTGCGTCACAGCGCTGCATAAATCAATGTGTGTTAATAGCGCTGTCACAGAATCCACCTCACAGCGCTGCATAAATCAAACCAATGTGTGTTAATAACGCTGCCACAGAATCTGCCTCACAGCGCTGCATAAATCAATGTGTGTTAATAACGCTGTCACAGAATCTGCCTCACAGCGCTGCATAAATCAATGTGTGGTAATAACGCTGCCCCAGAATCCGCCTCACAGAGCGCATAAATCAATGTGTGTTAATAGCACTGCCACAAGATCTGCCTCACAGCGCTGCATAAATCAATGTGTGTTAATAACGCTGTCACAGAATCTGCCTCACAGCGCTGCATAAATCAATGTGTGTTAATAGCGCTGTCACAGAATCCACCTCACAGCGCTGCATATAACAATGTGTGTTAATAGCGCTGCGACAGAATCTGCCTCACAGCACTGCATGAATCAATGTGTGTTAATAACGCTGCCACAGAATCCACCTCACAGCGCTGCATAAATCAATGTGTGTTAATAGCGCTGCCACAGAATCTGCGTCACAGCACTGCATAAATCAATGTGTGTTAATAACGCTGCCACAGAATCCACCTCACAGCGCTGCATAAATCAATGTGTGTTAATAGCGCTGCCACAGAATCTGCGTCACAGCGCTGCATAAATCAATGTGTGTTAATAACGCTGTCACAGAATCTGCCTCACAGCGCTGCATAAATCAATGTGTGTTAATAACGCTGTCACAGAATCCACCTCACAGCGCTGCATAAATCAATGTGTGTTAATAGCACTGTCACAGAATCTGCCTCACAGCGCTGCATAAATCAATGAGTGTTAATAGCGCTGCCACAGAATCTGCCTCACAGCGCTGCATAAATCAATGTGTGTTAATAGCGCTGTCACAGAATCTTCTGCACAGCGCTGCATAAATCAATGTGTGTTAATAACGCTGCCACAGAATCTGCGTCACAGCGCTGCATAAATCAATGTGTGTTAATAGCGCTGTCACAGAATCCACCTCACAGCGCTGCATAAATCAAACCAATGTGTGTTAATAACGCTGCCACAGAATCTGCCTCACAGCGCTGCATAAATCAATGTGTGTTAATAACGCTGTCACAGAATCTGCCTCACAGCGCTGCATAAATCAATGTGTGGTAATAACGCTGCCCCAGAATCCGCCTCACAGAGCGCATAAATCAATGTGTGTTAATAGCACTGCCACAAGATCTGCCTCACAGCGCTGCATAAAACAATGTGTGGTAATAACGCTGCCACAGAATCTGCCTCACAGCGCTGCCTAAAACAATGTGCTTTAATAGCGCTGTCACAGAATCCACCTCACAGCGCTGCATAAATCAATGTGTGTTAATAACGCTGTCACAGAATCTTCTGCACAACGCTGCATAAATCAATGTGTGTTAATAACGCTGTCACAGAATCTGCCTCACAGCGCTGCATAAATCAATGTGTGTTAATAGCGCTGTCACAGAATCCACCTCACAGCGCTGCATAAATCAATGTGTGTTAATAGCGCTGTCACAGAATCCACCTCACAGCGCTGCATAAATCAATGTGTGTTAATAGCGCTGTCACAGAATCTTCTGCACAGCGCTGCATAAATCAATGTGTGTTAATAACGCTGCCACAGAATCTGCGTCACAGCGCTGCATAAATCAATGTGTGTTAATAGCGCTGTCACAGAATCCACCTCACAGCGCTGCATAAATCAAACCAATGTGTGTTAATAACGCTGCCACAGAATCTGCCTCACAGCGCTGCATAAATCAATGTGTGTTAATAACGCTGCCACAGAATCTGCCTCACAGCGCTGCATAAATCAATGTGTGTTAATAACGCTGCCACAGAATCTGCCTCACAGCGCTGCATAAATCAATGTGTGTTAATAACGCTGCCACAGAATCTGCCTCACAGCGCTGCATAAATCAATGTGTGTTAATAACGCTGCCACAGAATCTGCCTCACAGCGCTGCATAAAACAATGTGTGTTAATAACGCTGCCACAGAATCTGCCTCACAGCGCTGCATAAAACAATGTGTGTTAATAGCACTGCCACAAGATCTGCCTCACAGCGCTGCATAAAACAATGTGTGGTAATAACAGTGCCCCAGAATCTGCCTCACAGTGCTGCATAAAACAATGTGTGTTAATAGCGCTGCCACAGAGTCTGCCTCACAGCGCTGCCTAACAAAATGTGTGTTAATAACGCTGCCACAAGATCTGCCTCACAGCGCTGCATAAAACAATGTGTGTTAATAGCGCTGCCACAGAGTCTGCCTCACAGCGCTGCATAAATCAATGTGTGTTAATAGCGCTGCCACAGAGTCTGCCTCACAGCGCTGCCTAAATCAATGTGTGTTAATAGCGCTGCCACAGAAACCGCTGCACAGCGCTGCATAAATCAATGTGTGTTAATAACGCTGCCACAGAATCTGCCTCACAGCGCTGCATAAAACAATGTGTGTTAATAGCACTGCCACAAGATCTGCCTCACAGCGCTGCCTAAAACAATGTGCTTTAATAGCGCTGTCACAGAATCCACCTCACAGCGCTGCATAAATCAATGTGTGTTAATAGCGCTGTCACAGAATCTTCTGCACAGCGCTGCATAAATCAATGTGTGTTAATAGCGCTGTCACAGAATCCACCTCACAGCGCTGCATAAATCAATGTGTGTTAATAACGCTGCCACAGAATCTGCCTCACAGCGCTGCATAAATCAATGTGTGTTAATAACGCTGCCACAGAATCCACCTCACAGCGCTGCATAAAACAATGTGTGTTAATAGCGCTGCCACAGAGTCTGCCTCACAGCGCTGCCTAAAACAATGTGTGTTAATAGCACTGCCACAAGATCTGCCTCACAGCGCTGCATAAAACAATGTGTGTTAATAGCGCTGCCACAGAGTCTGCCTCACAGCGCTGCCTAAAACAATGTGTGTTAATAACGTTGCCACAGAATCCGCTGCACAGCGCTGCATAAATCAATGTGTGTTAATAACGCTGCCACAGAATCTGCCTCACAGCGCTGCATAAAACAATGTGTGTTAATAGCGCTGTCACAGAATCTTCTGCACAGCGCTGCATAAATCAATGTGTGTTAATAGCGCTGTCACAGAATCCACCTCACAGCGCTGCATAAATCAATGTGTGTTAATAACGCTGTCACAGAATCTGCCTCACAGCGCTGCATAAATCAATGTGTGTTAATAGCGCTGTCACAGAATCTTCTGCACAGCGCTGCCTAAATCAATGTGTGTTAATAACGCTGCCACAGAATCTGCCTCACAGCGCTGCATAAATCAATGTGTGTTAATAACGCTGTCACAGAATCTGCCTCACAGCGCTGCATAAATCAATGTGTGTTAATAGCGCTGCGACAGAATCTGCCTCACAGCGCTGCATAAAGCAATGTGTGTTAATAGCGCTGCGACAGAATCTGCCTCACAGCACTGCATGAATCAATGTGTGTTAATAACGCTGCCACAGAATCCACCTCACAGCGCTGCATAAATCAATGTGTGTTAATAGCGCTGCCACAGAATCTGCCTCACAGCGCTGCATAAATCAATGTGTGTTAATAACGCTGTCACAGAATCTGCCTCACAGCGCTGCATAAATCAATGTGTGTTAATAGCGCTGTCACAGAATCTTCTGCACAGCGCTGCATAAATCAATGTGTGTTAATAGCGCTGCGACAGAATCTGCCTCACAGCACTGCATGAATCAATGTGTGTTAATAGCGCTGCCACAGAATCTGCGTCACAGCACTGCATAAATCAATGTGTGTTAATAACGCTGCCACAGAATCTGCGTCACAGCGCTGCATAAATCAATGTGTGTTAATAGCGCTGCCACAGAATCTGCCTCACAGCGCTGCATAAATCAAACCAATGTGTGTTAATAACGCTGCCACAGAATCTGCCTCACAGCGCTGCATAAAACAATGTGTGTTAATAGCGCTGCCACAGAATCTGCCTCACAGCGCTGCCTAAAACAATGTGTGTTAATAACGCTGCCACAGAATCTGCCTCACAGCGCTACATAAAACAATGTGTGTTAATAGCGCTGCCACAGAGTCTGCCTCACAGCGCTGCCTAAAACAATGTGTGTTACTAGCGCTGCCACAGAGTCTGCCTCAAAGCGCTGCATAAATCAATGTGTGTTAATAGCACTGTCACAGAATCCACCTCACAGCGCTGCATAAATCAATGTGTGTTAATAGCGCTGCCACAGAGTCTGCCTTACAGCGCTGCGTAAAGCAATGTGTGTTAATGAACTGTAAACTGATTACATTTTTTTGTACTCATGAACTAGCACTAAAAGCTAAATATGAACAATGATAAAACATGAAGTATATTTTATAATTACATACATTTTAAGATGTTTTCGATCCTGCCGACAGGCAGTCAAACTGTGTTTCAATCCGCAAGAGATCCAACTAAACTGCAGAATTACAAAATACCTTGACGCAGTGGCAAAAAGAATTAATGAAGCACAAAAAGATGTAAATGTGCAATAGCCAGACATTGCCCTGAGCATCTCTGAGCTCACGATCTAAACGAAGTACATTAACTGACTAATCAGCAATACGTACTACGCAAATTATTTTAAATGTTTGATAACCAATTTTTATGTATTTTAAATTGTGAGTTTTAATTAATTGTGCAATAAATTTACTACAATTACTACTACATTTAGATGTTTTAGAGATATGTAACTTTTATGAGATTTTGCTCCTTTAAAAAAATTTGTGTTTGCTATATTGTTATGGTTTTAATTAACTGAACAATAAATAAATAAATCACATAAATAAATACATCACAATGTGTGTTAATAGCGCTGTCACAGAATCTGCGTCACAGCGCTGCCTAAAACATTGCCGAGACCAATTGGCTTTGCTAATGCTTGTTTGCTGTATGGTCATTAGGCTGACAGCAAGGCCTAAATCTCCCTATGGCCTGACCGCTTACATATCTGTTTTGCTTTTAAGGCTGACAAATGCCAAATTCAACCGAGGTTTCTCCTCACAACCTAATCCCAAAGCATCCTCTGTGTTCATGCCCCATTTAGCATCTCCCTCTGTTCACTTACACCTTGTTTCCTTAAAAGCCGCTTTATCAACAGAGGATTTTATATTCATCCTGTGGGATAAAAGACTTTCCATTTCACCTAGTCATTTCCAAACAGGGGAAGCAACAATGAAAAATCCCACAGCACACTGTTAATGTATCAGGCAGGAGATCTCAAGAGCATTTGGGATTAACTGTAAAACAGTGTTTTATTCCCAATTATGCTAAATCGATAAAAGGCAATTGACTGCATGCCTCGGGTTTCTGATTAGACTTCCTGAAGGTTCGGCAATCACACGTGGCTGAAGAACATCTTATGAGAGATTTATGTCTCAGTAGAGAGTCCCCCCTCCCTGGAAAACTCAGAGGAAAGAGTCTGATGAATTAAAATGGCTGATGGATTTCCAGAGATGGAAAGAGAGCGCGCGGCGAAGCTCCTGATACCTCTGTGCTTTATTATTTTACACTGAGTTTGAATCACCGCGGACTGAGGATTGAACATTCATTATCCCAGGTGTTCAAATCTCACGGTTGGATATTAAATTCACAGGGAGCTTACAGAGGTATGAGGTCTCCCTGCCTGCGGTACACCTGGAGATTCTTATATATTTCGCACTCTCAATTAAATACGGGTGTGAGAAGTTTGCATTATTTACTTTTGCATGATTCCATGAGGTTTTGAAAGAATTGTGAATACATTTCATAAAAAGAAAATCTGTAGTTTAGCACTATATATTATTTATTGAAATGCATCCAATTTTGATGCAAGAATTCATTTCTTGCCAAAAAAAAGTGCAAGAAACACATTGATAGGGGCCGGATCCACACCGACCCCAACACCACCCTCAGAGGAACACTCATCTACAGACCTCCTGGACCCCAGGCTCAGTTCAGCGACTCCATCGCCGCCGATCTCGCCAGCGCCCACGCACTCGCCTCCACGGACTACATCCTCCTAAGGGACCTGAACTTCCACCTCGAGAACAACAACGACGCCAACCCCGCCTTTCTGATCGCCAACCTCGCCAACCTGGGCCTCAGACAACTCGTCACCGCACCCACCCACGCCGCCGGCCACACGCTGGATCCCGTCTTCTCCACAGGCTCCCACGTCACCTTCGACCACACCACGAACTCCACTAGACCGACCACCGCTGCATCCACTTCACCTTCAAGAAACCAGCCACGCACCACCGCACCCAACAGCTGCCTCGCCGCTGCTGGAGCAAAGTCACTGAAGACCAGCGGATCACCTCCCTCTCCAAGAACCCACCCACCGACCCCACCAACCCAGACGCCGCAACCCGAAACCTCAGACAGTAGATCGACGACAGCACCAACACCCTCGCCCCGCTCAAGAAACCCTCCAACAGCCACGCCAACAAGAGAGCCACCTGGTTCACCGACGAGCTTCAGACCTCTAAACACGCATGCCGGAAACTGGAGAAGACATGGCTCCATGAACGCACACCAGACAACCACGCAGCCCACAAGGACACCACCAGTAAACACCACCACCTCATCAGATTAGCCAAGAGATCTTCCTTCAAAGACCGCTTGGATAATAATGCACACGACAGCAAAGAGCTCTTTAGCATTGTAAAGGAACTCTTCTACCCCTGCGCCAACGCCAACAACATCCCGCCCTCACAAGAACTGTGCGACTCACTAGCCATCTTCTTCCACCGCAAGATCGCTGACATCCACGACAGCTTCAACACCACGACCGCCCCGACTACGCCAGACTCCACCTCCCCTGTGAACACCACCAGCGCCAACCGCCTGACCTCCTGGTCCAAAGTCAATGACGACGAGACACGCAAGATCATGAACTCCTTCCACTCAGGATCTCCGTCTGACCCGTGCCCACACCACGTATTCAACAAAGCAGACACAGCCATCGCACCCCAACTACGGAAGGTCATCAACATCTCCTTCGAAACAGCGACATTCCCGGAAAGCTGGAAGCACGCCGAAATCAACGCCCTCCTCAAATAGCCCAAAGTGGACCACAAGGACCTCAAGAACTTCCGGCCCATCTCCCTGCTCCCGTTCCTGGCAAAGGTCATCGAGAAAATCGTCAACATGCAACTGCCCGCCACCTCGAAGACAACATCTTGGACCCGTCCCAGTCCGGATTTAGACGAAACCTCAGCACCGAGACAGCCCTCATCGCTGCCACAGACAACATCAGGCGATAACTAGACAACGGCGAAACATCAGCCCTCATCCTCGTGGACCTGTCAGCCGCCTTCAACACGGTCTTCCATCGCACTCTAAAGACACGCCTCATACAAGCCGGAATCCAAGAGAAGGCTCTTGACTGGACCACCTCCTTCCTCTCCGGCAGAACCCAGAGCATCTGCCTCCCACCCTTCCGATCCGAAGCCACTGACATCATCTGCGGCGTCCCCCAGGGCTCATCCCTCAGCCCAACGCTGTTCAACGTCTACATGGCCCCCTCGCACAAGTGGCCCGCCATCATGACCTCAACTCGGACTCGGAGGGACTATGTCAGTTTTCTATGTTCTTGCTAATCATGGGTATGAAATCTATCTTATGCTGCCTCATCAAGTAGGCCGTCATGGCCTTGTTTTATTGTAAAACCCAATAAAATGAGTTTTGAAGAAAGAAAAAGTGCAAAAAACTACAACCGCAAGCAACAGTCTCTCCCATTCTGTTGTTCTTGTGCGTTTGTAGTACATTTTCACTGTGAGTGGCACTTTCGCTGTACATTTGTACTGAGAATGGCACCTAATTACACATAGTGGCATAATGGCATAATTTCAGGAATTTCATGTAACCAGAAAGAGTGACAGGTGCCGAAAAACGAGTTGCTGCTACTTTCAATGGCAGTAAAAAGCTCAATAAGCGGCTTAGCCATATATTTGTTGCTTTGATAAGTGAACATGCTTATTTATTGATTGATTAGTTTGTGCGGGTTGTGGTAGGTGTGTGGGTAAATACAGGAACAAGACAATGTTTGGGTGCATAGATGGAAGAGTGAGTGCATGGAGGGATGTATGGAGGTGTGAGTAAAGGGGTGGGGTTGAGAGCATGAAACGATGAATGAGTGAGTTAGTGCAGGGATGGATGTATGGCTGGATACAAGGTTAATCTAGCGCATGGATGGGTGAATGGGTAGCAACCGAGAGCGGCAGAGAGGAGTAGCATTCTCTGGAAGCACTGGCAGAAACCCCAGAGTTGTGTATTACTGGAAAAAAGTACCATTCATGCAATAAATTACACTGCCTGAAAAATTAATGATAGTAAAAGCAATGATTCTCATGGATGTCATCAGAAGAGACATGAAGTGTGAACTAGTATGAACTTTGAGACTAAATGGAAACTAATATGGCTACTGTGGATAGACCAGTGTTTTATGTATTCCATATTTCATTTGACAATACTTGCCAAACGTGCTATGCCAATTAAGTTATTTTTATTGTATACTGTAAGAATGTGTGCTATTGGTTGTGGACGGTGGAATCCCCACTCAGGCAACAAGCACAATTCAATGTCAAGGTGAATTGTACAAGGTACTAAAATATCCTGTGCTTAACCCTCTGGGAGCTTGGCGCAAAAGTAGTTAAGCTTTACTTGGAGGCAATGTATAAAGCATTTTTGTAGCACACAAACAATAATAAAGTGAAAAAACAACACAAAAAATTATTAAAATGAGACCAGAACAACAGAAATCCAATCAGTAGAACCAGAGATATGCAATTTCAACGCTTTAAGGTAAGTATAGTGCCTACAAGCATAAAGCGCCACTTATAGTCTTGCTAGACTGGGACAGTCACAAGTTCAGGCTGACCACGTTAGAGAACAGGACCGGGTTAGTCCTGCTGAAAAGGTCAAATTAAGGTGCGAAATATTCAAAACTTCAGAATTTCACTAGGGGGAGCTCAACTGTTGCCAGACAAGGGTCTAGTATTTCTTGGGGATCAGGAACTCACACCAGCAGGGCCCAGTAGGCCTCAGGTTGGCCCAGTTGCAGGTGCAGGCAGGTCCAGTTGCAAGTGCAGACAGGGCTAGTTGCAGTAGGAGGTCATCTGGGCGGTTGCAGGAAGGCCTCTGAAGCTTGTTGTGTCTCTGTAGCTTAGAACAGGAGGTCAACCAACTGACCCTAGAAGTCAGACAGGTGAGCTTGGGATGAAGGAATCAGGTCAAGTGTTCCTTGTCCCAGAGCAGGGCAGGCCTCAAGCAGTAGGACATTTCTCTGAGGTAGAATGCAGACCTGAAACAGCAGAGTAGACATCTGGGGAACAAGACAGCCCTTCTTCTGTAATTTCCACAGGCCCAGGAGTGTACTGAAGAGTTGCTCTAAGGGTCCAATATTAATACTCGGTGCCAACCTTTGAACTGGTGAAATCTTGTAGGCTATCTTCACATCTGGTTCTGAAAAGTTCCTTCCTTCCCCTGCCAAGACTCAAGGAAGTCTTTTGTGGTAAAAGACTAGTGTTGGGTTTCTTTGTGTGTTTGTTGGAGGCAGGCCTTTGAAATGTAAGTGGGGCAGGGAACAACTCAGCTACCAGCCATCCGGGTAGGATGGCCCATCCGGTCCACACCCAGTCTCTTATTGTTCACTGTCTGGGCTCAATATGCATTCTTAATGGGGGAGCCAGGCAGCTGGTAAATCCTAGAAGGCCTTAGAAACGTTTGGGTAGAAAAATATAAACGTTCTAAAAGTGGGATATTCAAAATTGTGATTTAAAACCTGACTTTATCATTAAAAAGGATTTTAAATTACAATGTTTTTGAGTACAAACTTGACATACCTATCTGTTTCCACTCAAAAGTTAGCACTTATTTATCCAATGGGAGAGATAGGGTTTATAATAGTGAAAAACAACTTTAGGAGTTTTTTACTACCAGGACATGTAAAACACAAGAAAACATGTCCTACTTTTTAAATACAATGCAGACTGCTTATGGGCCTTTAGGGCGTACCTTAGGAATGACTTTCGTGTATTGAAAAGTAACGTTTAGGCCTAATAAAAATTTTGCTTTTCTAGTTTAAATTGGTAGTTTAAAACTGCACTACAGGCTGCATGACAGATCAGAGTCATGTTTAAAAGGGCTACTGTAGTGGGCAGCACAATGAGTGCTGCTTGCCCAATAGTGGCATTTCATTTACAAGCCCTGGGTACATATAGTACCATATACTAGGGACTTATAGTTAAATTAAATGTGCCAATCTGGAGTAAGACAAATTTCAGAAAACAGGATGTGTGAAAGCAAAATGATTTGGAGCGTAAATGATTCATGTTTTGAGACTGGTTTTGTATTTCGAAAGGACTCCCTAAACATGTTCCTTACAAATACCAAATTGATATTTGGTTGCAAAACCCAAACTACAATTCAGGAAAGTGGTACTGAATCATAATTCTGGTTTCACACATGAGAAAAAAACTTTTTGCGGTTGCAAATGTCCCAATTCTGTGAATCACACCTTTTGCGAATGCAAAATCGCTTCATTCATCCGGCCCAAGTTTTTTCCTGAGTGCACAATTAGCAATAATTGTGATGAGACCATTGTTGTTCTTTGCCAGAGCAATTCTGATGTGTAGAGAAAGGTACTTCCAATGGTCAACTAGTAGAGACAGATCAACAAATATCTGCCATTACGCACAGAAAACTATGCTTGGGCTCAAAAATTAGCCATGAGATAAAACATTGGGGCATATTACCAACAACTAGCGATAATTATCGCTATGTTGGTTTAGCGGCGATATTTTTATCGCCGAGCTGCAGCGATTTTTATCGCTTAGGAACCTTGCTATTATCAAGGTTTATCTCCTAAGCGATAAAAATCAGTCGAAATGCATGAATATCGCTGAAAAGTCAGCGATATTCATGCATTATTGAGCTAATGCTCTTAGCCATGTTATCTGCCTACCATTGGATAACATGGCTAAGAACTGCTCAGGGGCAGGTGTTAGCTTTTGGAGATATTCGCGCTTAGCGCGAATATTTCCATAAGTTGGTAATAGGAGATAGCGATGTTAGCGACTGTTTCCAGTCGCTAACATCTTGGCACGCCCACTTTGCATGTCATTAGTGATAAATATCACTGACATGCAAAGCCGGGCCCAAGATGGTCGCTATCTCCTACTAGCTGTCGCTAACTGGTGTTAGCGACAGCTAGGTAATAGGGAGATCATTTTATCTCCGCTTTCTTGGCTTTTAAAGCCAAAAAAGCGGAGATAAACCCCCTTGATTTATTTATTTTTATTTATTTATTTAATGCCATTTATAGAGCGCGTACAATTACCCTTAGGCGTCTCGGCGCTGAAATTGCATTGAAGTCTCACCCTAGACAGAAAAAGCGGAAAAGTGGATTACTGATTAAAAAGCCATGTCTTCAGTTTTTTTCTAAACTGAAGAAGAGTCGGACTAGTTCTTATGTGGATGGGTAGGGTGTTCCAAAGTCTAGGGGCCGCGATTGAAAAGCGGCGATCACCCCAGGAAACTGTACGGCTGCGTTGAACCACTAGCTGGTTAAAAGATGTGGATCTGAGTATTCTCGAAGGATTGTAAGGAATCAGTTGTTTTTTAAGGAATCGAGGTCCTAAATCCTGAAGTGATTTAAAAACAGTGCACAGAGATTTAAATTTGACCCTTGATAATATGCCCCATTATTTTTGAGCCAGGGCCGGCTTTAGTGCAAGTGGCGCCCAATGTAACAATCATTTTTGGCGCCCCTGCACCCCATGACTGCCTCCTAGGATTCTCTCACTACCACTGGGCAATAATGCCCCTCATCTCTCCAAACATAAATTATTGCTAAACACAGTCCTCCCCTCAACCCCCGAAGTCAGCGCCCCCTCCATAGGCCAGTGCCCAGTGCGGCCACACCGGTCGCACTGCCCTAAAGCCGGCCCTGTTGTGAGCAAATTCAGAGCAAAACCAGTAGCCCTTATTAGCACTGCAAATACAGAACTTGAAAAAACTTCATCTGAAAAACACACCACTAGAAAAACTTTTGCAAAATAGCTCCAGAGATGATGTAAAATTGCTTTTCACCAGAGCAATGTCTGCTGTCCAGTCCATGGATGCAGCAGCATTCAGTATAAACAAGAGCATGCAGTTCATTCGACTAGTTATCAGGGGTGATTACGATTTTGAAAAGCAATCTGTGATAGGGCTACTTTTTCGCTGAGTTATACTCCTGAACCAGACAGGAGATGTCAATTATGAGGAAAACAGGCCAATTTTCTACAGGAAGAGCAATCTCACCTGTAGAAAGTGGGTCAGACTGAGTAGGAAGAGAGGCAAGAGGCTATTCTCTGTAATTTCACGAGGATGTTTCCATGGTGAGCAGTTCACCTTAAACTTTGGAAAGATGTGCAGTAAAGAATGATTCTTTTCTGGGCGTTGCTATCATGCCTCATGCAGCAGCATATGAGGAAGAGAGACTGTGAGCACATTTAAAAGTTATGGCCTGTCTCTAGAATGCTTTCTTGTGATGCCCTTAGTGGCACGGGAGGAAATTGGGTGAAATCAAAAGGTGTGTCATGCCCTTTCTGGTAAAGTCCCTTTTCTAACTGCTCTTCCCTCACCTTTGCCCAGCTATGCAATGCGGTAAAAGCAAAACAGCTTTTTATGCAATGTTCTTGTATGTGTAACTAAGTATGTATATAGGTGTGTGTGTGTGTGTATATATATATATATTTATATTACCTACTGGCGGTAGCCAGAAGGTAGTTATAGTAGGAACTAGTTACCATAGGAAATCCGCAACATTCTATTGGGAATAACTTTGGCGCCTGTTGAGGAATGAATGTGAAATTTTCTCAAATTTAGGCCAGCTCCGCTCCGCTCCTTCCCTGGAAGTTTTGGTGGGATTCGTCACGTGGGGGCCGAGAAAAAAGGGGGGGGGGTCCCAAAACGTGTTTTCCCCATGTTATTTTCCATAGGACGTTTAGACACGGCTACAGCCCGAACCGCTGAACGGAATGACAGCAAACTTGGCAAAATTGTAGGGACTGGTACGCAGAAGTGCCTTTTCTATATTTGGTGAAAATTGCTCCAGTGGTTTTTATGAAAAGTAAGTTCAAAAACACATTTATATCTATATGCGCGCTTCGAGCGCTTATCGGTACGCGTACCGGGGAGTGCACCGGCGCGCCACGGAAGTGCACAAGCGGAATGCTGATTGGCTCTTGGGTGTCTGTCAACATTCCAAACAGTCCAGAGATTCCGCCATCTTGTGTCTCGGTAGAATCGAGACACAAGAGGTAAAAAAACAGGGGGGAAATGATTAAAAGGGGACAAGGTAGACACCCCCTGACCCCCTAGGTTTTCTGAGGGGGCCTAAAAGGACCATGAAGGGAAAAAACACTTTTTATTTTTAAAAATTTTTGCGGAGTGCGCTCCAGGTGCGCGTACAGGTACGCATACCACGGGGAAAAACAGAGAATTTTTTCTGAAAAGAGCTGTTGTGTTACCTGGGTGAATTAAGTACCTACAAGTAGTATTTTTTAATAAATAAACATTTTTAACAATTTTTAATTACTAAATATAAATTTATTGTTCTGAACTTTCGTTATTTGAAAGAACTTCTAACATTAATTTGTCAGAAATTTCGTCATTGGTAGTCTCCAAAGAATAGCGCTCTCGCTACGTGTACGGGTGCATTTATGGGTGCGCGTACCCTGAGCGCTCCGGGGTAAAAAGATAAAAAAAAAACACAGGAAAAATACATTGAAAAATTAATGTTAGAAAAATAAACATTTTTTAAATCATTTTATTAAAATTATAATAATTAATAGCGATAAAAATAGCTATTAAAAACATAATAATTCATATTAAAAACCGTAGGTTACAAACTCGTCATAGTTAGGAATTAGCTTTTAAAATACCTTTGAAATTCACTGAAAAAACCATAGGTTTAACACTCATTATAGGTAGGAATTAGCATTTAAAAAACCTTTGAAATTCACTGAAAAACCATAGGTTTCACTCCAGTTATAGATAGCTGAACATTTTACTCATACAAAACCATTGAAATTCCCACGTTATAGTTAGTTGGACTCACTATAACTCACGCGCCCGCAATCTACTGCTGATGATGTCACATATTACATCATTCATGACATGGTCAGTGACATCACTGATGACATCACTGATGACATCTCAAATGACATCACTGATGACATGATCAACTGACAGCACTGTTCACAACACTGATGACATAATTCATGTGATAATACGATGCACCTCCTCACTCTCTAATCTAATCTTTGATACACCCAGTGTTAAATACATACAGTCACTCATCAATACAACACTATCATATGCAATCAATCACACTCCCATTTCCTCTTCTATATAGTTATACACACAAAACCTTACTTATTCAAACATATACTAACACATACTTACTCTCTTTTACAATCACTGACACAAGTACACATTGATCCATACAGCCACTTGCACAATCACTGGCTCTCATGTATAGTCATTTATATATGCCAACTCACAAATGCACTGTGTTTTACATATGTACTTACTTGAACATGCAGCACTGAGATATCCATTCACTCACCAACACACCCATGCACACAGTCAACCGCCCATACAGCTGTTTCCACATGCACTCTTGAACCCGTACACCAAGTGAATCAACTGCTCACACATCTATGCACAGACTCACACACCTCCCAGCCACCCACACACACACTCAGCCTCACATACAAATACTTGGGCAACCAATCAATAACCCATATAGCCACTCATATAGCTACTGATCAACACATGCAACAGCTTACACAACAACAGAGTTAATGATGCACACATTCAGACAGTTTCGTCACTAACCCATGCAGTCATTTCATTTCATAAAGCTTTATTCGGATCATTTAAAAAACATGTCCATAAAAGCACAAATAATACAGACATTTCATACAATTTCATAGAAAGAACATAAAATATAAAAATAAAGAATTGAAAATTACAGACTAAATATATACAGTACAGACCTCAAAGAATACCACATATTACAAAAAAACATCCAGAGGGGGATGGAATAAATATTTAAAAATATACATGTATTTTAAAAACACATACTTTTCCTGGCGCTAATCGCTTTAAGCAAAAAGGATGCAGTAAAAAAGCAAATGTCCGGATGGTTCAAGTTAAAAATCAATTTCATAGCCTCCGTTATGTTTCTCACTCCAAATCTAATGAATAATGGCTTCAAGTAGTATTTCCTTAGCTCAATGTACAAATCACATGTTAACAAAAAGTGCTTAGTGCATTGTTCATTTCTATTGTCACATTTACAGGGACCAACAGGGCGCATTTTGATGTTAGGATACGCAACCAGATAATGTACTGTACCCATCCTCATTCTGGTTAGTACAAACTGGTGCGAGGTTCTTGTCACCTGTGATAAATATGGGCTAAAACCAGTGAATTCATTCAAGCTTTTGTATAATTCACAAGTAGTTAGCTTAGAATCCTCTAAGAAATGCTTTTCATTACAATGATTTAAAAAGATTGTTTTCACATCAGATTTGGGGATTTCCGAGAGACTGTGGGGGTCCGTTAATACATTGATCCCGAATAATTTTTGTACACAATCCATGCAGTCAGTAAGACACATTTAATCACTCACTCATACAGTCAGTCACGCACCTACTAAATCCTTCATCCAGACACTTATACATCCACTCATTCTTCAATATGTAAAACATATTTAAACTTTACAGAAACACACAGACACCGGATGATGTCATCAGTGATGACATTTGAGATGTCATCAGTGATGTCATCAGTGATGTCATTTGAGATGTCATCAGTGATGTCATCAGTGATGTCACTGACCATGTCATGAATGATGTAATATGTGACATCCTCAGCAGTGGATTGCGGGCGCACGAGTTATAGTGAGTCCAACTAACTATAACGTTGGAATTTCAATGGTTTTATGTCAGTAAAATTTCCAGCTAACTATAACTGGTGTGAAACCTATGGTTTTTTTAGTGAATTTAACCGGTTTTTTAAATGCTAATTCCTAACTATAACTGGTGTGAAACCTATGGTTTTTTCAGTGAATTTCATAGGTTTTTTAAATGCTAATTCCTAACTATATATAAGGCCTCAAACCTATGAAATGTAATATTTTTTATAATGAATCCTATATTGTATATTTATATAATATTTTTTTTTTTTGCCTGGAGCGCTCCCGGTGCCCGCCCCGGTGAGCGCACCGGAAAGCGCATTTTTTTTGGAGCGCCCCGGGGCGTGCACCGGTGAGCGTCCCGTTAGCGCTATTGCCGCGAACGAAAACATTGTGACGTATCGCGTAGCCGCGTCCGCGTGATACGCACGGCGTAAGCGCACCCGGAAGTACTCGAGCGAATACGATCGCACAACGTAAGCATCCGACGCGCTTACGTGACGCGCCCCGGGGCGTAGCGTAAGCGCGTCGGGTCATGTGACCTGAAAATAACACTTTTCATTGGTTCATAACAGTTTTGGTTTCCAAATGATGAAAGCCCGGGTCATGTGACCTGAAAATAACACTTTTCATTGGTTCAGGACAGTTTTTTTTCCAAATGAAGAAAGACCCCACCTTTTTTCCTTATTCTGACTTTGTCCTATGACTGAGGAAGACCTGTTTGGAGATCTTTGTTAAAAAATGTTGTACTTTAAAATGGCTACAGTAGCAGGAGCAGCTGGAGCATCTGCACCACCACCACCACCACCAAGAGGACCACCATAACATTACATTGGTGGTCAAGAAGAACAGGAGGAGGAGGAGGAGGAAGAGGAGGAGAGGAGGAGGTGGCTGGAAGAAGACAATACCCCATACAAGCCAAGGCAGCACATAGTATGGGAGTTTTTTTCTATCCCAGAGGGCAAGAAGAAAGTCAATGCGCCCAAGGTGACTTGCAAAATCTGTGACATTGAACTGTCAAGGGGGAACCCTAACAAAAAATATTCTTTTGGCAATAATACCATGATTAGGCACATGCAGCGCAAGCATCCGAACAACTATGCTGCCGCAGAGGTGAGAGAACTAGCCAGCAACCTTCCCCAATCTACACCCAGCACCTCCAAACAAAATCAACCCACTCCATCGGGACCAGAGACAAGGGAGACGATCCCTTGCATACAACCACGGTTTGGTGAATTCAGGATCACATGTATTTTTTGTGGTTACACCATCTCCTATGGTGAGCAGAGCATAAAGCTCATCCTCCTTGCTGGTGACAACCACAAATGCCCCAAAAAACCCTAATTTTTTCCTGTTTTTTTTTTGCTCCAGTTGAGCCATTTTCTATTCCCTGTTTTTTGTTTCTCCCCATAAAAACAACAAAAATACAAAATAGTTCATAAAAGTCAAAAAAGTACAAAATGTTAAAAAAAACAAAAAAATATAAAACAACAAAAAGAAGAAAAAAAACAATTCTTTTTAGAACTACCTCCAATTCATAAAAAAAGGCTACATTTTTTGAAAACTCTATCATTCTTTTTTCCCCATGGTACGCTCCCCGGTCCGCTCCCCGGTGCAAGTACCAGGCGCTTCCCCCGCGCAAATCAAAAAAAAAAATATGTTTTGCCCCGCGGGGCCCTTTTATGGCCCTAACATCAAACCTAGGGGGTCAGGGGGGGGGGTCTACCCTGCCCCCTTTTGGTCATTTCCCCCTTTGTTTTTGCCACCTCTTGTGTCTCAATCCTACCGAGACACAAGATGGCGGCCGCTCCGGACTGTTTCGAATGTTTACAGACACCCGTGATCCAATCAGCTTTCCGTGCGCAGATCACGTGGCGCGCCCGGTGCGCTCCCCGGTGCGCATACCTGTGCGCGGCCATAGATATATATAATTTTTTGAACCTAAATTACTCAAAATCCACTGGAGCACATATCTTGAGACATAGCAAAGGCACATCGGGCTACCATTCCCTACAATTTTGCCAAGTTTGGTGGAAATCCATTCAGCCGTTCGGGCTAAAAGTGAGGTCGACCACCCTATGGAAATTAACATGGGGAAAACATGTTTTGGGGCCCCCCTTTTATCTCGGCCCCCGCTTGACGAATCCCCCCAAACTTTCAGGGAAGGACCAGAGCGCCGCGAGGCAAATTTGAGGAAATTTTCAGGCAGATTCCTCAACCGACGCCAAAGTTATTCACAATAGAATGTTGAGATTTTGTATTGAAAATAATCCTAACTATAACTACCTACTGGCGACTGCCAGTAGGTAATATATATATATATATATATATATATATATATATATATATATATATATATATATATATACATATATACACCTATTCGCAGTTTGCGATTTTTTCATACATTCTATTGCGAATACGAAATTTGCGACATACATTTTTGCAAATTTGCATTTTGGGACTCTCAAATTGCGAGTTCGCAAATGGTTTTTTGCTGGTTTGTTGCCTTGCAACATTGGAAATCACAATTTTTGTGATTATCCATTTTGTGATGCAGAACACTGTCATACATTGGGACATGCTATTTTGTGTTCACAAAACACTATTTTTGTGATTCACAGTGTTTGCGAATGCAAAATAGCTTGATACATATGGCCCCAAGTTCTTTTCAGCCTATGCATTTGTAAATAAATGTTTCTTGTCTTCCACGATGCCCTTTGTTTGTCAAGGAGCAGTAGCATGCATTTGAGGCAAGAGTAACATATTCACATTTTTGACTTCCACAATGGAGCTCCATTGGTGTTGCATGGTAATTGTGAAGTCAGGGTAAATTAGTACCTTAGTGCCCTCAAATTGCATTGGACAAACTCGTCAATCTCTTTGCAGCATTTAATCAAGATCTCTATAATTAAGTGATCTGTCAGAGACATACCAGGGGTGATGAATCTACAGGGATGATTTCCCAGACTTCATCCCAGCGTTGTCCAGGTTGTTGTTTTGGGGTGACGCTATCCATCAGCTACCTCTGATCTGCCCTCATGAAGCCCACATCTAAAGCCACAACTGTCAACTGTGCATTCCAATGCAGAGTTTGCCTCCTGTATTTCTAGCGGAATATAAACAAACTTGCCAGAGACTGGACAGCCCACTCCTCGTATGCACTCAAACCCTCACTGCCTGGCTACAAGGCATCTTGGGGCATATCAGCAAGGCGGCACTATGAAATTATCACCCCTTCTTCGACCGTTTTGGGCGAAAAGCATCAATAATATCATCGCCTTATCAGCAAAGACACGGTATTGCGTGTTTTGCTGATTTAGCGCCCCTTACAACAACGCCCAGCTTTGCATCTCTAATCAGATGCAAAGTGGGCGTTCCGTGCCAAAATAACTGGAGAAATGTCGCTAACTGACATTTCTCCAATTATCAAGCTGCACGCAAACAAGCAGAGCAATAAGAAAAGTAGCTCTAACCACAGTTTTCGCTACTTTCCTTACGCCTGCTTGTAATCTGACTTAGCCATGTAATCCAATGGAAGGTGGATTCCATGGCTAAGACTACCCTGCCCTATCAGCAAGTTATCGCTGGTCGCAGTGCGAATATCGCTGGATTTCCAGCGATAATCACACTGTTTTCCAGCTAACGCATGGATTCCTATCGCTTGGGAGATAAGCGTTGCTAATAGCACACTATCTCCGCAACAGAATCCAGCGTTAGCCTGCGATAATTATCCTCGTGCTAAAAGTGCTGAGCGATAATTATCGCGGGCCCTTGCTGCTATGCCCCCTTGTGTGTCAGACATCCTGCTGCATCATGGGCAGGTGCTGATAAGCAACTCTGAATTTGGTCTTATTGAAAGAGAAGCAAAGAGATGTGAGGGACCACACCCTCTGAAAACTTTAGTCAGCAATAGCGGCCAGCACAGGTAAGAGCGGTGAGGCAGTAGGGCATGGCGCTTTGGATGGAGATTGGGTAAGTCAACATATGATGGGAGAAGTCAAACTAAATTGTTAAAAATAATTAAACCACTTAACAAGTGCTTGCCCCATTGCCAAGTCGGTGATGCAACAAGCACAAGGTAAGTAGTTTTATTAATTGTTTTTTGTAAATGTACTACTCGCCTCCTTTGTCGACTTACCCGACCCCTGACTCACCGCTCTTACCTCTTACCTGTGCCGGCCGCCACTGGCCCTAACACCTGTGACACTGAGACATGCAGAATGAATGGTACTCCATGTCTATTCTCATAAATGCAACACTCAGGGAAGTAATCAATATATGAGTGACCATCAAAAAAAGAGTAATGTGTGGATGTACACAGCAAGTCAATATTTCAAAGTCATTGGAATGGGGAGAAGAGGCATGGACTGGAATTTTCAATCCACACCAGGTCACACTATGGTTCAGGTTCATCCATCATGTTGTGGAGGGTTTAATGTGGACACACAGCAGGGCACCAGGGCATGGCACATCTCTTAACAGTCAGTAGCGCGCTATTGGGCTGCAGCCTCAGAGTTTAAGAGCTTGCAGGACCTATCACCAGTGCAAAATGCATTGTTGCCAATGTGAATATGTGGGAGCAAAAAGGAAGGGAGGAATTTTGACTCCTCATTGTCTCAATTTACAGTATCTGCTGGATCCAAGGGAGGTCACACCTTCATATCCTCCCCTGAATCAGTTCTCTTGTTCACCCACTGAGGCCTTCAGTGCTGCTCCTAAATTCACCACTTCTGCGCCCAATCAATAATTTCAGTGAGAATGGCAGGCCCGGTCTCCCACCTCACAGCATCAGAAACAGCGACAAAGGGCCGTCACCTGTTCACGAATCCAGCCCTTCGCTTCAAGATCAGGAAGGAATCAGCATCAGTTCTCCTCCCAGGGTGTGGGATTAACGCACACTCAGTGTCACGTTTGCACTTCTGGTGCAGGCAAGCATCACTCCCTGTGCTGAGGACCACATCCACTCCAGCACCCTGCACCAAACCCAGCCTTGCATGCAGCATTACCCAGCAGCCACCATCTTCAACCCAGAGGAGGCAACCACTCTGCACCTCAATGTAAGGACAGGGAGCAAGGGTCCCCACTGCACTTGTAACACAGGAAGTGCAGTCTCCTTCATCGTAGGTATTGGCTCCCAGAGAGGTCAATGTAACTATCAATTTTATGTAGGAATGGGTGGGTGTTGTGAAGGTCAATGGGAGTATGGCTTGCTCAGTAGGCTAATGCAAAAACCACAGTTGATGGACAGAATGCAGAACAATGTCATACATTGTTCTGCACTCCACACCACTGGATTCAAGCAAGCTGAAGACGGCTGGAATGCCAGAAACCGGTCCTCGGAAGCTTGTTTCCGGTCCAGGGAAGGCATGGCTTGGCAGTTCGGGCTGGACTGTTCCCATGAGGCACAGGGTCAGACTAATTTGCATATGGCCATGTCTGAACTGGGGTGGTGTGGAGTGCAAAAAAACGATGGATTTAGGCCCAGATCTCTGTACTGGGGTGAATGTATTACATTGTTTTACATTCTGTCCATCAACTGTGGTTTTTGCTATTGCTCAGTAGGCTGCCATCCATGTTAGTTTGTACAATGCAGTGCACATCAATTTCAACAATACAACATCTTCTTAGGACAGCCATCGTTTGGTTCGTCCATCTTTTCTCATATCAGTCTTTCCTCCCAGGATGTGCTATTGACCTAAAGATTACTGCCACATTTTAGACACTATTTGCATGATACATTGTAAAAACCTCCTAACATCAAAAATGTGCATGCTCCGTTGGGCTTTTTTGTCAACTTTAATGTGTGCTGGTATAGTTGTGCTATTGTTCTTTTGTTTGTTTACCAGCTCACAGAATGTGGATCAATAGTTGTGCTTTGTTTTCCTGCTCATTATATCCCCTCATTATCATTTGTGTATTGTGTTGATAGTGAAGCTAACCCATTTAAAATGAGTTCAGAGCTCCTAGGCACTCTACAGGATTGGCAGCAGTTTTTTGGCCTTTATTTCAGCCCCCCAGAACAGCAGCATCTGTAACTGAGTGTTTGTGAGATATATCTAGGGATTTTGCCTGAGCTGCAGCAGTGTCATTTTATTTTGAACAGAAAGGGTCAGGCAGAGGGCATCTATTCCTTTAACTTTATTATTGCCACCACTTTCTGATTTCATGCAATGAATTTTCAACAGTTAAATAAAGTAATAACGTCGACGGTTGTTTGTATTCACCTACACCAAATAACGCTATTAACGTGAGCCATTTATACTGAATAATACATTTCTCATTGCCCACATGCCTGCAAGGATGTTGCCACACAAAAGGATGCAACCTTGGGCAAATGAGCTTTTCTATAAGGAAGTAAAGCCATCACACTCAGTCTTTTGTGGTAAACAGCAGCATGCAAACAAGCAATTCAGGGCTGGCTGCAGAGCAGAGAGCTGGCACCAAGGTGAAGGATTATTATGAGTTCTCCTCAGTAAAGACATACAGCCTGATTCATGATCGGGCCGTTTTGCGAGGCTCAAATAGCGAATCATAAGGAATCGCTATTTGAGACTCGCAAAACGGTAATCATGTAGGAATCGCAATATTAATTGCGATTCCCACTGATTCCTTATTTGCGATTAGCTAATTGCTAATCGCAAATAAGGAATAACTCCCCATGCATTCCTATGGGCCAAAAGGCCCATAGGACTGCATGGGGAGTATTCCTTATTTGCGATTAGCAATTAGCTAATCGCAAATAAGATAGCGATTTAAAGGGTGCCAGGGGTGTCCAAAGGACACCCTGTAGCACCCCTTAAATGCAAATTGAAACAGGTGTTGCGCACACACATGTCCAAAGGACATGTGTGTGTGCAACATGCAACTTAGAAAAATGCTTTTAAAAGCATTTTTCTAAGTTTTTGCTATTTACCGAGAGGTCTGACCTCTCGGTAAATAGCGGCCCAAAATTGCATTTTCGCAATTTTCAAATGCTTCATGAATTGCATTTAAGGAATCTCAAATAGAGATTCCTTAAATGTAATTCCTCGCAATTTAGCGATTTAGCAATTACCGATTTTTGCATTTGGGATGCTGAATCCCAAATGCAAAAATCGCACTCGCAAAGGGCCGGATTCTCAGAATCCGGCCCTTTGCGAGCCAATTTAGCCTTCATGAATAAGGCTGATAATGAATCGACCTTGTTTAGCATAAATACAGGTCGAAAAGCAGCAAGTCAATTCTCCCATCAATCATATTGACCCAAAACGCCACTCTTCCCTAGTGGAACTCTTGAAGGAGACTCATCTGCTTGGTAGGCGCAGTCCTGCACAGTGGATACATGGTCTGCTCCCGGGGCACTGCCATTCTTCTACGCAAACGTCTCCCTCTACACGTAACAAAAATTCATTGGGACCCCTTTGGTTCTTTTGACTTGGCGGAGGGTGGCATGGAGGTCGTCCACTGGGCGATCACTTCTATTTACGGCCCCCTACACTTGGGTCCCCAATGCTCTAGGCCCCTGGCCCCTACAATCTCCCCTGGCCCCACCCTCCTGGGGAGCAGCTTTAACTCTGTAGTGGACCCTGAGCTGGACTCTAGTAGCCACTCTGCCCGTTGTCATACGACTTGCCTACCTGGATCTTCTCCATGGCCCTCTCTTATTCATGGCACCTGCTTCACTCCCACTGTAGGGAATACACCTTCTATTCTAACTCTGACAAATCCCTGGTAGATCTGATTACCTATTCATACCCTCCACTGGCACTATCAGACTGGTCGAGGGCCGTATCATCCCACATGCACTGACAGGTCACGCCCCCATTGCCCAGACCCTCAGATCCTCCAGATGCCAGCAACTCCCCCACGGGGGCCTTAGTGCATGGTGGCTTACCAACTCCAACTTAGCGAACCTTCTCAGGATGCAAACCGTGGACAACCTTGACACTAATAGATGCTCCGTCAGCTCCCCTCCCATAGCATGGGAGGCCCTTTAAGCCACCCTCCGGGTTCACATAATCTCTTATCAGATAGCGCCTGCTCTCGTAGACGTCGGGAGGTCTTGTCCCTGGAACATGACCTGGACATAGCGTATGTGGCCTATGCTGCTCGCCCTACCGCCCAAATTAAACAAATAGCGGATCTTAAAAGGCTCATGCTCAGACAGAAACAACTGGATCTGCAACCTCTGCATGCAATGGCCTCACAGGGCTGGGTATATGAGGTGGGAGATAAAGCTGGCAAACTCATACATTGGCTGATGAGCAGGTACCTTGCTCTCCACCTGATCCCTTTTGTTGTGAAGGAGATTGGTCGAGAGGTATTGGACTCACAATCAATTGTGCCGGAATTTGCCCGCTACTTTACCCGCCTATACGCCAATCACCCGGTAATGGAGGCTGAGTGTCTCCACCCTCTTGTGGAGAATTTGCTTCTCCCACGCCTAGTTGACACTGAAGGACAGGACCTTGAGGAGCCCATCATGGAGGCCGAAAACAAGGCACCAGATATAGGGGCACTCCCCACCAAGAAAACTCCGGGTCCCTACGGTTTCCACTGGAAATGTACAAGAAATATGCCTTCCTTCTGTCCATCCCATGCTCACAATGTACAAAGAGGCACTTCACAATCTCTGTGGCGCCACTATCTCAGTCATCCATAAGCCACAGAAACGCCTGGGGGACTGCGGGTCATACCGGCCCATTTCTATTCTGACCATCAAATTTAAGATCCTGGCCAAGATACTGGCAAATCGGCTAGTGAAGGCTGTCGCCTCCCTTATCAATCTGGACCAGAATGGCTTAATATTGGGGAGGAGCACCCACCACTGCCTCTACTGGGTGCACAACGTAATTGCCCTTTCTGAGGGCAAGACGGACTACCATGCCCTTGTCTAGAATGACTTTGAGAAGGTCTGCAACTTTGTTTGTTGGAAATTCTTCTACCACTTGCTGGAGTGGATGACCTCGACCCTCTTTCCTGCCACTGGGTTTGAACACTCTACTCTAGACCCTGGGCAAAAGTCAGAGTAAATGGAGTAACCTCACAGGCCATCTCCTATTAGTGGGAAACAAGGCAGGGCTGGCCTCTCTCACCTCTTTTCTTTGCACTCGCTCTCGAACCACTGCCGGAATGGATCCAGCGCGATACACAGCTCTGTGGCTTCTATTGGCCAGACGGCCATGAGGACCGGGTCTCGTTCTATGCTGATGATATACTTGTCTATGTGGGCGGCCTGCGACCTCAATCCCCGGCCTCCTACATATGCCTCAGTCTCCGCCGGCGCTTCTGGCCTGACAGTGAATTAGTTCAAGTCTACTTACATCCCCATACAGGACCCTCATATTGAAATTTGGGCCATAACCCTGTTCCAATAGTCTATATATCGCCTTCTGACAGCAGCAGGTTTGGGACCTTAACATAACACCTCTTGTTGCCAGTACCAGGAGAGACATGGCTCAATGGGCCACTTTCATTCTTAATGTTGCAGGCAGAGGAGCACTATTTAAAATGATATCACTCCCAAGATTCCCTTATATTCTTCAAAATTACCCTTATACCACCACCCCTCCGCTTTTTCTGCACGCTACAATCTGAGGTGTCTCTGTTCATCTGGATCAGTGGCCCGCGAAGAATATTTTTCTGTAAATGTGTGATACACCCTTATGAAGGTGGTCTGAGGTTCTCCGATCTCTGCTTCAACTACAGGGCTAGTCACCTTCTCTCCATTACTGATTGGTTCTTCACTGACAATGGGGATCCCAGAACAGTGGCGGAATTCAGTAAAGTGGAATGTTACAGCACTCTTGATTTGCTCTATGAATACAATGTCCCTTTGAACCTACCCCCAGCCCCCTGTCTGACATTACTTTCATGGCACCAATCGCTGAAATGGACCGGATGGCACAAAGTGCCAAGGGCCATGACGCTGCTGTTAGCTGGATCTTGGATTTTGCAGACTGCCATCTAGGCGGTTCACACCATGGGACTCTATCGGCATTACACCTCTGGAGAACGGCAGGCCGGACCTGTCTATGCACACATCAACACTTTGCTGACACCTACACAATGCAAAATTCTTTGTCTTTTTACAGCTGTTACATGCCCTGTAGGCACCCCTAGAGTCCTGGGAACCCCCTTCCCCTAATCCAACCCCTCAGAAGAACATCTGCTGTATATACACTAGGGGGTCGATTAGGATCGCGACGGACTTGCGTCCGCCCGCGACCCCAGAGCAGGAGGGAACCTCCGCATGGCATGCGGAGTTCCCTCCTGTGCAATTAGGATGTGACCGCCACCCTGGCGGTCACATCCTCTATTTTTAACATTGCGGCGGGTGCAGCTTCAAGCTGCACCCGCGGCAATGTTAAAAATGCACGCATTGCATTTGCATGCAGAAAGAGGCAGGCACCACGCGGTGCCTGCCGCTTTCTGCATGCAAATGCAGGGGGGTACCATAGGTACCCCCCATGTGCACCCCCACCCCCCCTTCACCTAGGGGGCCCCGAACGGGCCCCCGCAGTGAAGTTCCGTATGCTTTTCCACGGTGGAAAACCCGCCGCGGAAAAGCATAATTTACTGGCCATCCTAATATGGTGGACGGTGTCTGGAAGACACCGTCACCATATTAGAGCTTTTCCGCCGCGGTTGTAATCCGACCACGGCAGAAAAGCTGCGGACGGAAACCAGGACCCACCAGCCATCCTAATCTGGCGGTGGGTCTTTGGTCAGTCCGCTGCGGTTTTTCCGCATCCTCGGGGCCGGCGGTGGCTTCCGCCGGCCCCGAGGATGCGGAAAAACCGCAATCATAATGACCCCCTTAGTCAGGAAAGGAGTATCCTGACTCTACTGCTCACTAGTCAACAACACTTTTGACCCTATAGTCACACTCAGAGAGCTGAAAACCTGGTACCTGTGGAAGAATATGGCTGGACAGAGGTGAAAATGGCCCCTAGGACCTTGGCAATACTGATGAACCTTTGGCTCATCCAACTGAAACACATTCACTGTGTTTATTATAGCTCCTCATGACTTCACAACATGGGAGGTACTCCCTCACCAAGATGCTGGGGGTGCCACCACTCAGTGGGAGCCTTCTTCCATATGGTTTGGGGATGTCCACCTATTCATGCACACTGGTCACTCCTCTGCACCACTTTCTCCCACATCAGAGATTAATCCTACTAGATCCGAAATAGGTTGTTTTGGGCCCAATGGACTCTTGGTGAGGGAGTCACAATGAATGACAACTTGTCTTTGTGGGCTTCATCATTGCAAAGAGGGATATTTGCAGACAGTGGCCTCTCTCAACTAGCCCCACCCTTCCTTAAATGTACAAGGAGGATGGACTTTGCCGCTGTAGCAGAATAATATGTTAATAAATTCAGGGGGTGTCCGGAGAAACACCATAAAATATTAGGTGATTGGTTGCAATAATCTGCATCCCTATCTCCTATCAACGTAAATTTCTTTTTTTCTTCTCTTTTTTCTGTACACTTTCCCCTTTACGCTAGTTAGGTATCGTGAGAATGGGCTCAATGCAGAACTGGTATTACTCTATGTGTGATTGTTTTTGTTGTGTAACTTTAAATCATTAAACAGATTTATAAAAGAAAAAAATCATAATAACTCAAAATGGAAGTAGCAAAACACTGTGAAATGTTTTAGGGTCAATTAAAGTTTTTAAAAAAAGTAACAGACCTAAAAAATATTGGCAAAGGTTTCTACAATTACTTATAGGAGCCAACTGGTTTCAGGTGTATACATATTATCTGCACATTCCCAGTGCTTTAACTGGAATGAAATAGGTGGGTGAGGGGGCTCCAAAATGGGGGCAGCTTAAGAAGCGTACCCCCACAAAAAGTGTTGTGAGTGGAACTAAGTGCAGCATAATATATATGAAATATGACCATTTGCTTTGCCAGTTCATAAATAATGTCCTGCCGAACAATGAATGATCAGAATCAACAATCAGTAAAAGATTGGTTTAACAGTTTATATAGCAGTATGATGAGGAAAATTTGAAGTTAAGCATATCCGTGACTCTTTGTTTTACCCATGTAAGTCACGTGTACAAAGGGGATGTTATGGTTATTAAGTTGGAATGAATTTGTATATGAGGACTAGGTATTTCATACGTAAATGACAGTATCCACTATGTCGCTTCATCCTGTGTCACAAAGAGGTCTTCCGTGATATTGCGTTGCAGCACCAGCATTCACTCTCGCTTGATATAGAGAATGTATACAAGGAGCTTCAGCCCGCCCATTGGTTTGTATTGATTGGCTTCATTGTCACTCTTATTTGCTGCCTTCTAATTGGCTAGGGTATGCTGGCTTTACATACTCTTCTTTCAGCTGGAGCATGGACCAAGTACTGATTGCTTCAACTTGATTGCTTTCCTTCCGCTGATCATGCTGAGATTGAGGCACTACTTTTATATTTACTTCTTCTCTGTCGTTCTTGTTAAACCTTTTGCCATTTGTAGCTCTGTTTTACTGTGCCTCACTCACTTAAAAGAAGACCTTTTCTCTTTCAAAATGGATGTTTATTGCGACAACGGATGTTATCTGATTTAATTGTGACAACAAGTGTTATCTACTTCCAAATGTATTTTAACGAAGAAACGGACATGGGCGCAATAGCTTTCCTTATGTGATAGGATGTTTTTCCAGTTTATATATTTTTTGTCTTCTTCTTGCATTAGGAAAATAAATGATTTGCTCAGGATCAAAGGAGTGTTGTGCTGAGACCCAACATGCACTGGAAAAGTCAAGTCAAGTCAAGCAAGCTTTATTCGACGATTGTTATGAAACCATATTCCACATATAAAAATACATGCATAAAATGAATAAAACTAAGTTAAAATTTCCAGATCCAAAAATTCATAAAATACATAAAATACAATCAATTCATTACCAATACAGGTATGGACGATACTATTGCACAATGGTTTCGCAAAGATACATGGCCTACATAATTCTGATTATTCTTTCAACAATCGGCCTCTAATTGACCATGCCCAGCCTAAAAATTACGCCACCGCCTGCCACCTGAACTGCTTTCTGCCTCTTCACCTCGCTCCCACATACGCCATTGCCTGCTTCGAGGTCGCAAGTACCCAGTAGCGCTAGATTGCCTGAGAGTCTGTGAAATAGTTGAGCATTATGTAATCGTAGCGCTCTGTTTGCCTAACTACGCTGTAATTATATTTTAAATATTTCTGCGCTGCCTAACTAATTGCTGCCTGATTGTACCAGTGCCACTGCCATCAGCATCGCGTTATTCATCTTTGTGCCCCAATCCGGTTTCGATTTTGGCTAAGGCCATTTTGATCTTGTTGTTGTTGTTTTCTGTGCCTCCCTGCCCGGATCTCCGCCCCGCTCCCGCCTCCCAGCTGACCATCCCTCCCACTGACACCGTAAGCCCCGCTCTCCCGCTGTAGCGCTGTGGCCGTCCTGTTACTCACAGAAACGGTCGCTCCTGACGCTGCTCCCCGCTCTGCCTGCCACCTGAATTGCTTTCTGCCTCTTCACCTCGCTCCCACATACGCCATTGCCTGCTTCGAGGTCGCAAGTACCCAGTAGCGCTAGATTGCCTGAGAGTCTGAAAAATAGTTGATCATTGTGTAATCGTAGCGCTCTGTTTGCCTAACTACGCTGTAATTATATTTTAAAGATTGCTGCGCTGCCTGCCTAACTAATTGCTGCCTGATTGTACCGGTGCCACTGCCATCAGCATCGCGTTATTCATCTTTGTGCCCCAATCCGGTTTCGATTTTGGCTGAGGCCATTTTGATCTTGTTGTTGTTGTTTTCTGTGCCTCCCTGCCCGGATCTCCGCCCCGCTCCCGCCTCCCAGCTGACCATCCCTCCCACTGACACCGTAAGCCCCGCTCTCCCGCTGTAGCGCTGTGGCCGCCCTGTTACTCACAGAAACGGTCGCTCCTGACGCTGCTCCCCGCTCTGCCTGCCACCTGAATTGCTTTCTGCCTCTTCACCTCGCTCCCACATACGCCATTGCCTGCTTCGAGGTCGCAAGTACCCAGTAGCGCTAGATTGCCTGAGAGTCTGTAACTAATTGCAGTCTGATTGTACCGGTGCCACTGCCATCAGCATCGCGTTATTCATCTTTGTGCCCCGATCCGGTTTCGATTTTGGCTGAGGCCATTTTGACCTTGTTGTTGTTGTTTTCTGTGCCTCCCTGCCCGGATCTCCGCCCCGCTCCCGCCTCCCAGCTGACCATCCCTCGCCCCTCCCGCTCCTCTATCCGCATATGACAGATGCATTTTCGCGCAGCGGTAACACGCAGCGGTCGCGCCCCATGCGCGCCGTAGGTGCGCAAAAGGTAAGCCCGTCTACGCCCGTCCGCGCCTGCACCGCGCCCAGTGCCAGACCCCCTGGTCCTCTCAAAACCCACTCCACCCGCATTTCATATGACGCCGCTACCCTCCTTGCCCTTAACCCAGGACGCACACCAAAATGCTGCGAAGCCGCCCCAGCACACACACATGGACCCTTCGCCTGCCAATCCTGTAAATTCGCCTGCATCAGGACCCACACCAAATCCACAACCTCCAAACACAGCTCCCACTCTAACCACCTGAAATGCATCCTGCTGAATACCCGCTCGGTCCACAGACACGCCACTGAACTCTGGGACCTACTTGACACTGCATCGCCGGACATCGCATTCCTTACAGAAACCTGGATGAACGCATTATCAGCTCCCGACATTGCCATTGCCATCCCGGACGCTTACAAGATCATTCGAAAAGACCGCACCAACCAAACAGGAGGAGGAATCGCCATCGTCCATAAGAACACCATCCGAATCTCGACCAGCTCCGACGATAACCTCACGACCGCCGAACACCTTCACTTCCAGATCCACACCGACCCCAGGACCACACTTAGAGGCACCCTCATCTACAGACCACCAAGAACCCGCACACAATTCAACGAACACATCATTGATTTCATTAGCCCACATGCCCTCACCTCCGAGAACTACATTCTTCTGGGGGACCTCAACTTCCACCTGGAAAAGAAAAACGACAGAAACACCACCAACCTTCTGGACAACCTAGCCAAACTCGGACTCAAACAACTTGTTGACCCCCCACCCACCTTGCCGGACACACGCTCGACCCTATCTTCTCCTCCAGCAAACACATCTTCTTCGATCACACCACAGCTCTCCATTAGACAGACCACAGCTGCGTTCACTTCAGCTACAAAAAGACCACGACCCACAACCCCCCACAACCTATTCCACGAAGAAACTGGAACAAAGTCACCACCGAGCAACTCTTCACATCGCTTAACCAAAACCCTCCTGCCATATCATCAAACCCAAACCATGCTGCCTCCAAACTCACACAATGGATAACTCACAGCGCTGACGAATTAGCACCCTTGAAAAACCACCAGATCAAATCAGGTAACAAGAAGGCCCCCTGGTTCAACAATGACCTTAAAAATCCAAGAAGTTATGTCGTACTCTTGAGAAAACCTGGAGAAAAAACCCAACCACCGACAACCTGACCACCTTCAAAGACGCCTCCCGCAAACACCACCAATTAATCCGATCCACCAAGAAATCAGCATTCAAGGATCGACTCGACAACAACGCCCACAACAGCAAGGAACTATTCAACATCGCCAAAGAATTTACCAACCCCACCGCCGGCACCAATGACCTCTGCTACTCTTTATCCTCTTTCTTCCACAACAAAATCGCCGACATACATAACAGCTTTGAAAACCCATCCGAAGATCAGTCCACTCCACCCACCTCCGAACTAAGCTCTCTCACAACCTGTGTACCTGGAACCCCATCACCACTGAAGACACCATACGCCTGATGAACTCCATCCACTCAGGTTCACCAACCGACCCATGTCCCCACCACATTTTCAACAAAGCAGACTCCATCATCGCACCCCATCTCCGCGATGTCATCAACTGCTCCTTCAACTCTGCTACCTTCCCGGATAGCTGGAAACATGCCGAACTCAGCGCCCTTCTGAAGAAACCCACAGCAGACCCCTCTGAACTTAAGAACTACCGCCCCATCTCACTACTCCCATTCCCTGCCAAAGTCATTGAGAAAGCCGTCAATAGCCAGCTCGCCGCCTTCCTTGAATCCAACAATTCCCTCGACCCATCACAGTCCGGATTTCGAGCCAAACACAGCACCGAAACCGCCCTCATCGCAGCTACAGATGACATCAGAACGCTTCTAGACAATGGAGAAACAGTCGCCCTCATCCTACTCGACCTCTCCGCCGCCTTTGACACAGTCTGTCATAGCACCCTCATACAATGCCTCAGCAATGTCAGAATACAAGGAAAAGTTTTGGACAGGATCATCTCGTTCCTCGCCGGAAGAACCCAGAGAGTCCGCCTCCCCCCATTCAAATCAGAGGCCACCGAAGTCATCTGCGGGGTACCACAAGGATCATCACTCAATCCCACCCTCTTCAACATTTACATGAGTCCTCTCGCATCCATCGCGCGGCAACACAACCTCAACATCATCTCCTACGCAGACGACACCCAGTCGATCCTCTCCCTCACCAAAGACCCAAACACCGCCAAAACCAATCTACACGATGGAATGAAAGAAGTAGCCGAATGGATGAAGAACAGCCGTTTAAAACTAAACTCAGACAAAACTGAAGTCCTCATCTTAGGATCATCCCCCTCATCCTGGGACGACTCATGGTGGCCACCGGCCCTGTGTAAAGCACCCATACCTACAGATCACGCATGTAACCTGGGCTTCATCCTGGACTCCTCCCTCTCGATGACCAGACAAGTCAACGCCGTCTCATCCTCATGCTTCAACATCCTACGCATGCTCAAAGAAATCTTCCGCTGGATCCCCACCGAAACAAGAAAAACAGTCACCCACGCACTGGTCGCCAGCCGACTGGATTATGGAAATACCCTTTACACCGGAACCACTGCCAAACTACAGAAAAAACTCCAACGCATCCAAAACGCCTCAGCCAGACTCATACTGGACATCCCTCGTCAAGCTCACATTTCCGGTCACCTGAAAGACCTCCACTGGCTCTCCGTCAACAGGAGAATAACGTTCCGTCTCCTCACCCACGCTCACAAGGCCCTCTACGACCTAGGACCTGAATGCCTCAACACAAGACTGTCCTTCTACACTCCCACCCGCCAACTACGATCATCCAATCAAGCCCTCGCCGCAATTCCACGCATCCACAGATCCACCATGGGAGGAAGATCCTTCTCCTACCTAGCGGCCAAAACCTGGAATTCTCTCCCCACTCACCTCCGCCTTACACAGAACCACCTCTCCTTCAGAAAGCAGCTGAAAACCTGACTTTTCGATAAATAATACACCCTCCCTCCCTCAAGCGCCTTGAGACCCTCTGGGTGAGTAGTGCGCTATATAAATTCTTGAACTTGAACTTGAACTACGAATAATCCTAATTGCAACTAGTCCACTACTAGTGCCCAGTAGCCTACACATCGGAAGTAGCCACTTCCGGCGAGGCACTGTGTACACTGGGCACTTAAACAGGAGGTGGCCAATGGAAAAGTCAATAATCCTCTACTTTGAGATGGTTGACTCTGCCATTGTCTTTTGTTCATGCTGTGCAGCATGGTCATTGCTGATTTTGGCAATGATATCTACCCATGCTGTATAGCAGCATGACTGCTGTGCGGCACGGCTAAAATCAATAGTAAAAAGACTATGATGCAACCAGCACTAATGCACTTAAAAAAAACAAAGCGCATTAGTCCTGGCTTCATCATACCAGTTTAATAAATTCGTTTTAGCCACACTGCAAAGCATTCCTGCTGCTATACAGCATGGCTACAAAACCCTGCCAACTTTGAGCTTTTACATTTATAAATCCTCATAAAAGGGCTTTTTGTGAACAGTAAAAGACTGCCTTGCAGTCACAACCTATGCCACTTTGTAAATCACAGGCTTTTTCACCATAAAATGACTTTATGCATCAAGTCTTGTGTGCTTTTCTTCATTATTTAAACCCTCCCAGGTTGGTTTATGTAGTGTCCTATTGAACCAGTCACTAGGCAGCCACTCCTTGAAGTGTACATCTACCACCCCAAACCCTTCTACCACATGTATCACCAGTCAGGGGACCCTGTTAATAAAAAAGGGTTGGGTCATGAGCCTTCGGCCAGTTTTGCAGAGTACATCTAGTGTCTGTGTCATTATTTCTGTAGCATGTAGGCTACAGCTTGAGACATACTATTTGGGAATGAGATGGTGGGGGAAGCCTGTATCTCACCACTACCAGCAGCAGACACACTCCCAAATCACCAGGTTAAGAAATTATCCTGTTGTACCCTTGCTGGGTGCCTTGTGTCACAGCCAGCCAGGGAGGGCTTTCAGCACCCCTTAATAATATAGCATGGTAGTCCAACTGTGCTGCATGGGAGTGAGGCAAGCAAAGAGGCCAGTAAAACCAGGAGGGGAGACAGCAGCAGATGCATCAAGATGCTCACAAATCGCAGTGCAGTAGGCCAGAAGTGACAAGACCCGAGAGGTGAGAGGATGTGGATTCACCATTACAGTACCTCCTGAGTGCTGCTTGGTAGTGCTAGAAACTCAAGCTGAAAAGTTATGTAAAACAGTTCAGCAAACACAGCCAATAAATAGGTGCCATACCAGCAGTTTGGGCATATCACACCTTGAGAAAGATTAAAAGTACAGTGGAAATATCTATGGACCGTGCAGGTCACTAGTAAATAATAATACAATAAAAGGAAAAGTAATGTAAACCCTCCAAACAGTTGTGCGATAATGCAGTTGTTTCCAGTCGCTAACATCTTGGCACGCCCACTTTGCATGTCATTAGTGATAAATATCACTGACATACAAAGCGGGTCCCAAGATGGTCGCTATCTCCTACTAGCTGTCGCTAACTGCTGTTAGCGGCAGCTAGGTAATAGGGAGATAATTTTATCTCCGCTTTCTTGGCTTTTAAAGCCATAAAAGCGGAGATAAACCCCCTTGATAATATGCCCCAGTGTTCCTTGCTAGAAAGGTGTTGAGTTCGGCCGGAGCATCTTGGTCCAATTTTTCTAGGAGGCTCACACCTTTCATGCAGGTTCATCCCACTGGCAGCAGCATCATGACAGTCCCTGTTATGTGCTTCACCATTACATCTGTGAAGCATCTTACAATAGAAGTGCACGAAACAACAACATCGAAACATCAAAAGCCACGAAGCCTAACCCCATTCTGAAGAACCACTCACACAGTAACTATGCACTCCCCCCAGCTGCATCTTAATCTAGTTGTTTGTAGCATGCCTGGAGCATAACCCATCAACCACTATGGGTGCACGTGTGATTAGGCAGTGGCTGCTAGGCGGTCTTGCAGCAGGCGATACACAGCAGACACAGTTCCACTGCTGACCACACACAGTCCCTTTTGGCGACACGCTTAAGAGGCCTTACTAATAGAGAGATGGACCTGATGCTGCTCCACCGATGGATAACAGAAGATGGAGGGGCCTCAGAGTAGGACCTCCGAAAATCATTGACACAATTCGAAGTCCCTCAAGACTGTCTTCAGAGCTTGCTTTGGGACATACTCTAACAACACTCCTGATGCACTCTTTTGAACTTTTGACATTACCCACAAACTGTCCTGAGCCTTAGCACGTTGAACTAACTCTGTACTCTTTGGACTTGGACAGCTAATCTGCTGTCAGATGATCCTGGTCTTCCTTACACCAGTTCTTGTTCCCTGACTCACACTAGATGAAATAATAAAAGCCATCAACTATGCCCTATGGAAACCACCCTTGTTTGTCCATGTGTCCACTGCTTTGTTGACCTTTCTTTTGGTTTTTGTAAGGAATGTAGGGGCATATTACCAACAACTAGCGATAATTTTTGTCTCTAACTTGTTTAGAGACAAAAATTATCGCCGCACACCGGCGATTTTTATCGCAGATAAACCTTGCTATTAGCAAGGTTTATCGCAAATGCGATAAAAAACGGCCGCAATGCATGAATATCGCTGAAAAGTCAGCGATATTCATGCATTATCGAGCAAATGCTCTTAGCCATGTTATCCATCTCCCATTGGATAACATGGCTAAGAACTGCTCAGGGCAGGTGTTAGCTTTTGGAGATATTCACACTTAGCGCGAATATCTCCAAACGTTGGTAATAGGAGATAGCGATGTTAGAGACTGTTTCCAGTCGCTAACATCTTGGCACACCCACTTTGCATGTCATTAGTGATAAATATCACTGAAATGCAAAGCGGGGCCCAAGATGGTCGCTATCTCCTATTAGCTGTCGCTAACTGGTGTTAGCGACAGCTTGGTAATAGGGAGATAATTTTATCTCCGCTTTCTTGGCTTTTAAAGCCAAAAAAGCGGAGATAAACCCCCTTGATAATATGCCCCGTAGTGTCCTGCAAGACACGTCACAAGGCAACAATCCATGGGGCTGTACATCCACCCACCCCACACCCATCCACTGCAAGCGTCGTTAGTTTGGTGACCCTGATAATAACAAGCATTGGCAAAGCCAATAGGTCTCTCCTTTGCAAGAGGTTTATTTTTTCTCTGCTCTACCGTAGTGTGTGTTTATAGCTAATATAGTTGGTATGTATGTTTTTGATAACAAAATAGCCTTCAATGTTTTACTGAATAATTGATTCATGTTGTTTGTTATGAGTTTGTAAATAAAATGTGTATTTTAAGGGCTGTTGTAATCAGATTAACTATAGTATTTAAAAAGCAATATGTTATAGTATTTTTGCACTATATCAAGGGGGTTGTTGCTGCTTAATAGTGTTGCTTGCTAAAGTTTTTTTGTGTGGAGTGGTGTCGGTTTATTTAGTTTGAAGTGGGGTAGATTGTAAGTGGGTGTATTTGGGTCGAGTGAGTCTGATTGGATTGCGGCACTCTTTTCAAACAGAGACAGCTGCCTGCTAACTAGTTTGCAATAATTAGACCAAGTGGGTCATTTTCGTGAGCTACCACAACTCACGATACACAGTCAAGCATTAAAAAAACACTACATAAATAAGGAGTCGGTCTGTAAATAAGTTCATAAAAAGTACACAACAAAGTCTAACCTGCAAGTCAACTTTGAGGGTCAGCACAGGGCGATTTCAGAAACTATTGGATCTTAATTTTAGTGTGACTAGCATGCTGGACATTTTCAACAATGTGTCTACCACAGATCACAAATGACGGCAGAGGATTAAAATGGCCTTCTACATTTATGCACCGCAAAAAACCCACATCAGTGGCACTGTCCAAGTATGAATCTGTGTACCAAAAGTGGCGTGAGGATGAATGAATATACAAGACTCATTTATAACGACCGTCACAAAAATTCACTTCTTGGTGTCATTGTGATACCATTCCTATAGTGTGCCGAGATTGTGTAAGTGTCACTTTTTTGGCTTGGGAAGATATCCCTGCCACCCCAAGAACCAATGCTAGGTGGGTGATGGATCCAACGCATGGGATGGGGTCTGCATTCATGAGTAACCAAGACCATTTGCAAGGGCCACAGTAAACAAAAGACAGGTACGTCTGTATGCCCAGAGCCATCAAAGAAAGGTACATGTCATCTCGCAGACCACAGCAACCCTTTGGCTGGGGTCCTTTGCAAAGTCCAGACAGCAACACTGATAGTGAGAAGAGGAAAAACCCACATCTGGGCAACACCCGGGACTAAGAATCTGTGCCACTTGCCTTTAAGCAGCACAGCCTACAATTAAGCTCAATGAGTAACATAGACTTAAATCACACAAGTTGCAGCTTCTATTTGTGAGCAACAATACGGAATTACTGGTGCACCACTCACAAGTGATCGGTAAAAGGCGGCTACATCAGCAGACTCCTTTGCTGTTTCTTTAAGGGGCTCCCCCATGCTGGTAGCACCAAACAAGTCTGCGACTAACCCTTAGCTTTACTTGGAGATTCACTTGCCGGGATTACCAGGCTGGAGCCGGAAAAAGAGATGGGTGAGGTTATTGCAGTGCTTCAGAGGCCCAGTCTCTTCTCCATCTTGTTTTCAGCAAAAGCAGAGGCAGGGATGGTATCCCACTAGGAATGTCGTCGCAGGCCTAGTTAAAGGTTGTCTATGAATAACAAGCAAGGAGGGGGCAAGCAGCAAGGAGTGAGGAGGGGGGGGGGGGGGTCAGGTGCTCTCACTCGGAAGTCAGAGAAAGAACAGGCATCCTCGGGGAAACAGCATCTAACATTTGTTCTTGGTCTGTGAATGAGTAGCTAATGTGAGGAGATAAAACCAAAAGTGCCATCCCTGTTTACAGAAAAGCTCTGAGAGAGTGCTCTTATGAATTGCTCTTAAAACAAAGAAAAAAGACGTTCCTAAAGCAGTTGCTGAAATGGGACAAATGTAAGGCTACAAGTAATGGGGCAGTGCTCTCTGAGAGGGACTAATCCATGGATAGGAGAAACAAATAGGAAAGGTTAACCACTTGGAAGCAAGATATTTTAAAGGACACTCGTAAAAACAAATGAATAGCAATGGGCGTGATGTAATCCATCACCACCCCCTTGTCTGAATCGTTTTGTCCACCATAAGCGTGGAAGGGTATACTCAGATGTGAGTCCCTTGCTCACTGCACCATCAGGATTCAAGCAAGCCGGGCCGAAGACGGCTGTAATGCCAGAAACTGGTCCCCGGAAGCTTGTTTCCTTTCCAGTATAAGAATTGGCTTGGTAGTTTGGTCTGTCCTGTTCCCATGATGCACTGGGCCAGGGACAGACTAATTTTCATGTAGCCAGGTTTTGAGCTGGGATGGTGCAGTGAGCTAAAAAACGGTGATGGATCAAGCCCTGATCTTTGGACTGGGTACGAGTGTTCTGTTTAATTCGGATACTCTGTCCATCACCACCCCCTTGTCTGAATCACAAAGTATATACAACATGTCTTAAAGGGACAGCACAAGTACTGTTTATGCGAGACCTAAAGCTGTGTCTGTTGTGTTATTTGACTAGTATTTGGACCGTTTAAATAGTATATTTGGTATTATTTAGCCCTTTGCTTTCCATCCCATGATGATAGCAGAGGAATATTATCCACTCCTTTGGTGAAGGACTGCCTAACATATCTGCCATATCTAGAGATCCCCCTACCTGGTGGGAATCTCTTTGGAAGCCTTCGCTGTAGTGGTACCCTTCACAGCTGTTACGTTTACAGTGTTGGTGCAATTTTTAAAGCACCTGCTTGTGATACTTTTAGTTTTAAGAAACAAAAACCTGAAGCAGGAGTTTCTTTTTTTAAATGAAGAAAACTAATAAATTGCGGGTGAAAAGAGCTGTCGCCATGCGTTATTCAATTTTGCTAATGCAAGGAACTGTCCCACCGACCTGTATTACTTCCTATGGGACTGTGGTTGGCTCCCACAGCTGGCCATATGATAAATAAATCTATAGGTTTAAATCATTGTTTCCTTGTATCACTTTCATTTTATTATGTAGAAACTCCACATTCTTCAGGACCACCTGGTATGATACCTCACGAAATGACGGATTAAAATGGGGGTTTCTTTTAGAACCTTGGGCCATATTATCAAGAAAGGGCGATACATTGTCGCCGCTTTTATCGGCAGGAAACTGCCGCTAAAGCGGCGGAAATGGGCAGAAAACTCCTATTCCCCCTAACATCTGGTGGCCAGCAGAACTTAATCCTCCCCCTGCACCAGTTCAAGCTGCCAGTAATCTAGGTTTTCTTTTGGACACAGCCCTTTCCTGTAAAACCCAAATCAATAAAGTCTCATCATCCTGCTTCGGAAAACTCCGAATGATAAAAAAAATCATTCCTTTTCTGCCTCTTGAGTCACGCAGAAAAGTAGTCCATGCCCTAATAACGTCCCATCTGGACTACGCAAACAGCTTGTACGTTGGGGCTCCAGTGTACCTTATTAATCGTTTGCAAAGAGTGCAGAATGCAGCGGCTAGGCTGATTTGCAATATTCCTTACCAGCATTCGATTTCACCCTATTTGGCCAAATTGCACTGGTTGCCAGTAAAATTCCGCATTCAGTTTAAGGCTCTGGTTCTCGCCTTTAGAGCTCTCAATGGCCGAGGTACCGCATACTTAAGGCACAGACTCAGACTGACCCATGCGACACGAGATCTGAGATCTAACCATCTTCGTCTTATGTTCTGCCCACGTTTCCGCCTGGCACGTATGGGTGGCAGAGCTTTTGCCGTGGCCACCTCCAGAATGTGGAATCTACTACCGGTAGAACTCAGATTTTTGACATCAGAGCCTCTGTTTCGTAGGAAACTGAAGACCTGGCTCTTTTCTCAGATCTAGCCTTATTGGCCATTTCAGATCATCCTTTTGACCTTCCTACCCGCTCGTTTTAGCGCCGGGACACCCCCGATGGGGGTAGCTGTGCGCTCTATAAATGGCTAAATAAATAAAATAAATAAATAAATGGGCTTGATGATATGCATTCACATAGATGCCCAGGTTCTGGTGTTAACCTGGGCTTCTATGGGAATTCTCAAGGGCATATTATCAAGCCCATTATTGCCGCTTTAGCGGCAGTTTCCTGCCGATAAAAGCGGCGAAAATGTATCGCCCTTTCTTGATAATATGGCCCCTTGTTTCTTTTTGAGCTTCGTATATTCTTCTAGGTGCCCAAGCTCTCGGCATGTGATAAACCAGAATTCGGTCCACATTCAAAGGACTACTCTGCTTTAACCCCTTCACTGCTGGCCCGTTTCCGCCCCTGTGCTGTAAACAAATGAACAGGGGCGGGCCATGGCGAACCCCAGCCGTCATCAGCACACGAGCACCGTAGTGCATGACGGCTGGGGTTCATCATCAGCATGCAAGGGGTTAATTGTTATTTTCTCTGTACTTCTTGCACACTTTACGCTTCATGTGCATGCCATTTTCTATGCATTAAGAAGACAACTTTAGACGATGGGTGAAATATTTTTATAAATAAATGGTTTTAAAAAAAATTTATATATATGGAAGCAGTTCCTCGTGTTGCAAAGATTGAGAAGAAGATCTCATCTATATGAAACTAAATGAAATTATACCATTGTTTGTATTATACTGTACAATATTGTAAATAATTTGTACAGCACTGCATATATTGTTGGTGTTCACTTTTTTAAAAAATCTTTTCTCATGAGCAAAGTATAATATATAAAGAAATTCAAAATTCAGATAAGATACATTGACAACAATCATAAAAGAAATGAAATGAAATGTATATAAGGAAACAATGATTTAATCTTATAGATTTATTTATCATATGGCCAGTTTTGGAAGCCAATCGCAGCCACATAGGAAGTAATACAGGAGGAGTGGGACAGTTCATTGCATTATTGTTGTTTTTTCCCCCCTTGTCCCAGACCTTACAAAGTGTTTACTTAGGGGTGCCTTCTTGTTTAGATATATAGATTATTCATTTTCGCTGCCTGTGTTCCCCAAAGCATCTATGACGGGCACTAACCGGAAAACGAATAAAAGTAAGTCTGCCATCTCTATGGTGGAATGACCATCAGTGTGATCCAGCTGAAGATAAGCTATCAGGTCCACCTCTGAAGAGAGCAGGTAACTGCGGCTTGACGGGTCAAGAAGACTTCCAGTTTACACCAGTCTTCCCATGCCATCAAACCCTAAATAAGACCTTTTATTCTAATTATTTATTTATGTTTTGCAATTTTCCAAAGATGGGCAAATAAAAGAAAAATATTTCCTCTGCAAGCCTCCTGGGAAGATTTGTTTCTCCATTCTCGCTACCTGTGCATGGAGGGTGCCCTCCTCAATGTCTGTTCTGGCAAGGTAGCAGCCAAAAAAGAAAGAGAAGCAGCAGACACTTTTACCAAGGGATGTATCCTGGTTAGTTGTAGCAGAATTAGGAATTCTTTGGTGGTTTCTTTGCTGTCACACTTTTGTTTTTTTACCATGTTTATTTGGTACTGTCTGTGGATGTTGATCTGCTTAGCTAGAGCCTCCTGTTGTGTTATGAAAGGTCATTTTATCATGTTGCAAGCACAGCAGTGTGTCTGTACTTTTGCATGGTGGTTTCCCATCAGCACATGTTCTTACTGGCTGCACAATGCAGCTCTTTAATATAGTTTAGGTCTGTGTGTCTTCCAACGTGAAGCATGTTCTAATATTGGATTGCTTATGCAACAATTTGTGTGACTTCTGACATTATGATGTATATAACACCAATCAAGTTGTAGTACTGTGGGCGCATTCAAAGACTCACGCCTAACAAATAAAATACAGGTTGTCAGAATGTGTGTGAGTAGATTTTTAGATTTTGGATTCCTTGCTTTGCTTTTAAAGAACTAAGCATGACCCACATGCCACAAAGGTATCACAGTGACTGCAGCACGAAAGCAATGGTCGAAGTGGGGAAAAGAAAGTTGGGGAGCTGTGAGTGAAGAATCAGAGGGCATGAATAACCAGAGGATTGGGTCAGGGGCGGAGTCAGAGGTGTGGCCAGAAAGAGCAAAACATTCCAATTTTTTGTATTTGTTTGGCGTTTCACTGACTAGTTACAGACTATTATGATATGTAATTCAACTGATGGATACACATGTTTAATTAAGGTTTAATTTGAGTTATTGGCATTGAACAAAGTGGAATACATTTCTAATCAAACAATGTCCCACATACCCTTTAAAGTGGAATCATAAGCCATTGGTCTTCAAGCCATGGAGTTTCTGTCATCAGTACTTCTTCCTTTTTCCACTAGCAGTGCAAACAAGAATGCCAAAATATCCTAGTTTGCAAATGTTTACCACATAATTATGGTTCTGCCATATTTGCCACATAATACATATTCGGCTGCATAACCTAACAATTATAACTACAAAATTGTTAGTACATCAAACAGACCAAAAGTTACTAAAAAAAGTGACGTGTTGCTGCGAAGTGGGCGGCCCTTGCAACGGTTGGCTGATCACCTTTCTCACTGCCGCAACTTCTGAAATGCAGGGCTGCGCCGTATTTACAAGAACACGGTGCAGTCTTGCATTTCCCCCTGCTCTGGTGCCAATTTAGCTGCCTAGCACCAACGCATGCACCCTTGAACCATAGTGCAAGTGTGCCTGCGTTGAGGGGAATGATTGTTTATGTGCAGGAAGGTGTCCCTTCCTGCACATAACCAATCTGAAATGTTGTTTTAAAACTTCTGTAAGTGCTGCTTAATACAGCACACATAGAAGTAGCAAAACATAGGGGCATATTATCAAGGGGGTTTATCTCCGCTTTTATTGCTTTAGAAGCCAAGAAAGCGGAGATAAATGATCTCCCTATTACCTAGCTGTCGCTAACACCAGTTAGCGACAGCTATTAGGAGATAGCGACCATCTTGGGCCCCACTTTGCATGTCAGTGATATTTATCACTAATGACATGCAAAGTGGGCGTGCCAAGATGTTAGCGACTGGAAACAGTCGCTAACATCGCTATCTCCTATTACCAACTTTTGGAGATATTCGCGCTAAGCGCGAATATCTCCAAAAGCTAACACCTGCCCTGAGCAGTTCTTAGCCATGTTATCCAATGGGAGGTGGATAACATGGCTAAGAGCATTAGCTCGCTAATGCATGATTATCGCTGACTCTTCAGCGATATTCATGCATTGTGGCCGATTTTTATCGCATTTGCGATAAACCTTGGTAATACCAAGGTTTATCTGCGATAAAAATCGCCGCAGCTCAGCGGTAAAGTTTTGTCTCTAACCAAGCAATATGCGATAATTATCGCTATTGCTTGGTAATATGCCCCATAATTTCTTTATTTTTTATTGTTTATGTGCAGGAAGAAACACCTTCCTGCACATTAACAATCAATGGTATTTTGCTGTTTCTATGTGTGCTGCACAACAGAGCACACATGAAAACAGGAAAAACTAGGAGAAATTAAATATTTCTCTTCATTGCGCAAGGTTAAGACCAGGTTTCCCCAGGTCTTAATTGTGCCAGTGCCCCATATTTACGCCAGTATATATGGGGCAGAGTAAAAATAAATGGTATTTGGGGTGGAACGCCCACCACAACACCCGTTGCCGACCCATTTCACACAAAGTATAGCGTGAAAAGGTGCCTTATTCACAAGGCGGCGTTGAGCCATCCTAACCTGGCTTAACGCTACCTTGTGAATTAGGCGAAGCCCTATCCTCACCGCAACGTTGAGAAAAGTGATGTTGTGGTGACGATAGGGGCTTGTAAATATGCCCCTTAGTTTGGTGTGCATTCAACTCCTGCATTGCTGACCCCTGATGAGTTGCAGCTGCTGAAACAGAGCCAATGGAGTTACCAATAGTTGAGACAGAGTAGCCTCAATATCAGGGCCACCTTTAGCGCTGGTGACACCCTGTCCAACAATGTTTGTTGGTGCCCCTCAATGACTTCCACCATGGAGTCCCTCACTACCACCCTTTAACAGTGCCCCTCAAGTCTCCATAACCACACTCCCTCTCAGATGCATTTAACTTGATTTACAGCGCCACTCTTCCCGGTGTTGAGTATCAGAGCATTTTACATCACACACATTACACAGAGAAAATCCATCATAAATGCTAAATCACTATATAGGAAATTTTACATCAAGCAAAGGACTACAAGGTGTAGGAGTCACATGACAACCATACTAGTGGGCAGTATAGTTTAATAGTGATTGGTCTGAAGAATCACAAACTCAGAATTCAAAACGTAATACCATGGTTGGAGGTTCATTTTTAAAATCAGAATTGATTTCTGTTCAAATGAACGCTATTTGGAGCGTTAGGATAATCAAAGACTGGGGGAAAAACCATAATGCTCTAATTTATACCTTGTTGTTTGCATGCAGCTCTTAGATGGCAGTTCATAGCTCAGTGTTCTTTGTTAGGATTTTAATTTACAAATTGCAAGTAACAAAAGGATCTATCAATCAAAAGCAGCCACCCACTGATCTATTTACATTATATGCACTTTGTGATCTGAATGGTAAACATTTTTTGCAGCAGGCACAATAACCCTCTGTGCTACCTTTTCATGAATCAAAACTTCCACTAGACAAAACTCCAATCTCTCTCTTGAAAGAACAATAATCTTGTGAGTTATGATGACATTTGTATTGTTGCTAAAAGGCCAGGAAGGAGGCAGAAAGTGCTTTTAACCATAACATACTTGCAAACACGATGCCCCCACCTGAAGTCAGTGCCTGGTGCGGTCACACAGTTCACACCACCCTAGAGCTGGCCCTTCTCAAGGGTCCTTTGACCTCAGTGACAGAGTCACTGTTGCTCTAGGGTGTGCTGTTTCATAGGCCTTTCCACAAGACTGGAGGTGAACTTCAGTATGGATTGTGGTGGACAGGCCTTCAAGGTTAACCCACACTTGCCACTGCTAGAGTCCACCTGCTGGTGCTAAGGCACCAGGGCTTCTAAGAATTTGCTCCCTCAGGAGAGTGGCCAGGTGGATTGTACATGAAGGCTGAATCTTGTTCCCCAGTTCTAAAATCGACAGCTCTGGCCGTAGTGCCACGTCCTCTCCCCCACTGAACACCATAGTGCCCCACTGAAACTCGCACTGCCTTCAACTAAGACCCAATTGTGCCCAGCTATAAACACCTTGATGCGAATCAATTCAAATTACACACTAGACCAGAGTAATATGCTGCTAAAAAAAAATAAAAAAAAGAACCACATCCTAAAAAAGCAAACACTCAGAGAATGCAAGATTACGTAAAGCATGGGAACTTTAAGCAGGAATAACATGGTTACCTTAATGCTTTTAAACTTACTATTCAGAAATCAGTGAGTACTTTTGCCTGAAAAGTTAAGGGCATGAGCACAGGGCCCAGAAAGGAACCGTTTTACTGTCCATTGCTAATATCCTTACAAAACATAAGCAGTGTGGTTTAAAAAGACCACATCCGTGAACACAGAGCAGCGGTACACATTTTCTTTTCCAATCCACCCATTAACCAGGCATTACAAAAACCTCCAGAAATGATCAAATTCCCCCCACCCGGGGAAAACAATGTTGTTCGAAGAAAGACAAAAATACAAAAGTAGCGCATCACTGGCAAACTCTGTAAAGTAACGCTAATGTTTTTATGTGTGAATAAAATAAATCTGGCCTCTTTGCAACCACTCTGTCTTGCTTTATTTAGTTATTTATTTATTTTTCTTGGTTAGAGCCTTTTATTTCTCTCCATCACGAGGTTACACTTTGGAATAGAATAATGTCAGAAAAAGACGACATTACAAGCAAGAGTGTTTTTCTTTTTTGGATCCACTTCACAGGGGAACAAATAAACAAAAGGCGGAAAGAGAGTGTGAGAACCGTTTCTTGAAGTCACGGTTTTCAGTAAGTGAGGAGAGCTAGACAGAAAGAGAGGGAAAAAGAGAAGAAAGAGAGAGGGGGGCAGCTGCCAGAAGTAGAGCAGAAGTGGATACTGTCCATGCCTCCTCTGGGGGCAAGAAGGAAAAGACAGAGGGCCTTATTTATGAAGTGTTGCATCGTTGGGGGAACCCAGAGATGAAACACTTTTCATAGCGCAATCCTTGAGACACCGTGGATGTGCCGTATTTACTGCATGGCACTCTAACTCAGAAGGAGTTACAGGTACGTCAGTATTCCTGACGTATCTGTAGGCGCAAAATTGGCGCATTGCTGGAGTGTGTCTGAAAAGAGACGCAACTCCAGCAATGTGTCCTTTCACATGGGGCAAGCCCTATGCGAAAGGGCCTGTGCCACTCCTTACGCCTGAAGATGACGCAGTGGCATCCTAGAAGTGGCTTAGTGAAATCTCCTAGATTTCACTGCACCACTATTACAAGGCTGTTTCACGGGGGAATGCCCACCCTGCACATATTATAGCTGAGGTGGCTATAATGTAGCGCAGGGGTTTACAAATTGACGCATTGGCCTAGATGTGTCACTTTGTAAATAGGGCGCAGTGTGGTGCATATTTTACGCTACTACAGCGTCACAAAAAGTGACGCAAAAAGTGATCCTGCACTTTTTGTGACGCTGTTGTGGCGTAAAATATGCACCACACTGCGCCCTATTTACAAATTGACACACCTAGGCCAATGCCTAGCGCCGTAAAAGGCTCATATGTAAGGCCCAGAGTCCTTTTCCGTCTCTGCCTCCCCTCCCCTCCACGAAGGCCTGGCTATTTCGGCCGTCCTGGGATGCATGTTTAAAATTGAAAAGTAGGGAATCCAAATTTATTGAATTTAAGAAATAAGGGCACGCCGTGTCCTGCCGAAACCACCCACTTCGACCACTGCATTAAAGTCATAATTAAAAAGCCACTCTTTGAAAGAAGCAAAGCAGTCTTCGTTAGCTGAGGTAATTTTTATGAAATGAAAAAAACACTAGGGGGCAGATTTATGATAACTGGCGCATCCCCAGGGATGTGCCAGTTATTTTGCACCGCTGCTCCGCCACCCATGGTGCGCCGCATTTACAATGCGGCGCACCATGGGGCAAAAACGGCACAGATTCGTCACGCATCTGTGCCGTAAAGGTGGCGCATTGCTGGAGTTGCGTCGCAAGCGCGACGCAGCTCCAGCAAGGCTCTGGGGTGCCCCATCTTTACAATGCTGCGTCAAGACCTACGCCTGCTTCAAGCAGTCGCAGGGTTTTGACGCAGCATTGGCCTGAAAGTGACTGAGTGAAATCTTATAGATTTCACTCAGACACTTTTGCGAGGCGCACCTGCCCCGGAACGCCCACCCAGCGCCGGAACGTCCATAAGTGGCGCAGGGCTTTACAACGTGACGCATCTGCCTAGATGCGTCACGTTGTAAAGGGGTCGTAGGGATGCGCCACGTTTACGCCGCAGTTGCGCGACACAAACGTGGCGCATTCCCAACATAAATCTGCCCCTGGGAATAAAGTTAAATCGTTATTGCTTTTGAATCAGAGATTCCATGCATAAGTAAAAAAATTGACACTAATATATAATTCATAAAAACATTAGCAATAAATACAGTGAAAGAGGTGTTGAAAATGACCACAACTTTTTTGATGTTGCTTCAGGTTTTTTAAGCAGACTATTACTTACCAACACAGTCGCCTGAATGCTACATCAGTTTCAAGTATTGTATTCAGTCCTGGAGTGAATTATGGCAAGGTCAGAAGTTGCATAGCAACCTCCAGACAACAAGGCAACAACACAGATTGTTTTCTATTGGGGCCAGAGTCAAAAACATCAGAGCCTGGGCGCTATTTGTTCTGCTGTGCATGTTTAACTCATTTCTTGAATAACACTTGGCAGCTCCAACATTCCTGAACAGCACTACAATGTAATGAGAAAGTGTTTCTGCTTCGATATTGCATAATCTGCTGCCAGTAATGTTCGATTGTGCACTCAACCAAGGGGAGAATGCTGAAATGGGGGGTACCTTAAAAGAAACTTCATAAAAACGTTGTCCTGCTTCAGTGATCATGCTTCAATTAAGTTCTTTTCTCTTTGTAGCTCATTATTTCCAGGACTACAGGAATTTCACAATTCTGCGGCCACCGGGGCTTATTTAAGAGGACCTTGCGCCATCGGTGCAACACGTTGCGTGATGCAACCATGACGCAATCTGCTGCGTAAAATTTACAAGTACACGTAAAACCACCCTGCGTGGCTTTACATGTGCTCGTAAATATCGCCCCATTTCATGCAACACGTTGCGTGTTAGGGGCGTGACATGGGTGTTGCTGTGGGTGTTCCCACGCAACACCGATGTCCACTGATGCATTTCCAGATTTACGAGCAATCATAAACCTGAAAATGTGTCAGGATGCTACGGCACCCCCAGAGGTGGCGTAGCAAGGTGCAACGAGGAGAAATATTTTCATTTCTCCTCGTTTTTTCCTCTTTAAATGTGTGCTTAATTCTACAGCACCCATTGGAAGAGGAAATCACCTGAAGTGATTGCTTTTGTGCAGAAAGGTGCCCCTTCCTGCACAAAAACAATCTCCCCACCACACAGGCCTCCTTGCATCATGGTGCAAGGGTGCCTGCGCTGGTGCATGGCAGCAGTTTGTGCGCCAGTGCAGGGAAAGGTACAGAGATGCGACATGTTGCTGTAAATATGTTCCATCCCTGTGCCTCGAAACTAACGCAGCGTGGCGCTGCAAAATAACTTGTGGCACTGTGCTGCGTTAGTTTCCGATAAATATGAGCACCACCGTGTTTTCGCCATAATTATGGATTTGCCACACATGCCACATAATCCATAATCTGTTGCGTATTATGTAGACTTTGACAACAACAAAGGGGCATAATACCAAGAACTAGCGATAATTATCGCTATGTTGGTTTAGCGGCGATATTTTTATCGCCGAGCTGTGGCGATTTTCATCGCTTAGGAACCCAGGGGCATATTACCAAGCAATAGCGATAATTATCGCTATTGCTTGGTTATTGCTTAACGCAAATATCTCCAAAAGTTGGTAACAGGAGATAGCGATGTTAGCGACTGTTTCCAGTCGCTAACATCTTGGCACGCCCACTTTGCATGTCATTAGTGATAAATACCACTGACATGCAAAGCGGGGCCCAAGATGGTCGTTATCTCCTACTAGCTGTCGCTAACTGGTGTTAGCGACAGCTAGGTAATAGGGAGATAATTTTATCTCCGCTTTCTTGGCTTTTAAAGCCAAAAAAGCGGAGATAAACCCCCTTGATAATATGCCCCAAAATTCTTCTAGCTCATGCGGACGAAAAGTTACCAAACAAAAAAGTACAACGTTGTAGTGCCACACAGTGGCAGAGCTATGGTTACCTTTCAGGTGATTATTGTGGTATCCAGGTGTTAAACTGGTACTGTTGAGGTTAACCTTTGCCCACACAGTATAAACATCTATTAAAATGACAAAATAGAGATATAGCTTTGGCACAGAATGTACCACACCATGCTGTATAATTTATCTTGCAAATCAGTAAATTCAGCACTGCTGCATAATTGGAACCTCCATTTCGAAAATTCCACTGGCCCTGACAAAACAAGAAGGGAGGAAAAAGTTTTTAATTCTGCAATTTCACTATTGTCAAGGCTGAAGTTGAGCAATCAAGCCAGTGTGTTCTAGTGGGCCTTTAGATAAGCTTTAAGGCATACAATTACTGCCCCAAAAAGTTATTTGCTGAGCTGAGAAAATCAATTCCCAATCTAGTATGCTACACCGCTTCTGCTTTGCATGTTTGATGCTAAAACATCAGCCCACAGCAGCCTGTACTGAGGTCTGTGCCGGCTTTCTTTCATGATCCCTTTATTATACATAATATAACATGTGCATTTGTAAAGCGCATGCTCGTCCAGAAGGGTATCTTGGCGCTGAATAGCAGATGTTTTCATTTTATCAACCTTAGAAGGATGAAACGCTGTGTGGACCGGCCAGCCTTTGAACCATGATGTCAAACACAGACCCCTACAGATGACGCATTAGGCCAGTAAGCCACCAGACCTGTAGGAACAACCATGAATAAAATCATATCTATAATTCCATTATTACAGTGGAATAGTAACTTATGAAGTCACCTGTAATAATCAAAATGATGTAGCTGCTCAACTTTAGTAACGTATTACACTTTAGTTGGGATATCATAACACCCCGTGTCAGAGCCAGCAGCCAAGCTGGAAAGCAGGCTATGGAACATAGTCACAGATAAAGTTTAAATGACAAAACAAGGGGGCATATTGCCAACAACTAGCGATAATTATCGCTATGTTGGTTTAGCGGCGATATTTTTATCGCGGAACTGCGGTGATTTTTAGCGCTTAGGAACCTTGCTATTATCAAGGTATATTTCCTAAGCGATAAAAATCGGCCGAAATGCATGAATATCGCTGAAAAGTCAGCGATATTCATGCATTGCCGAGCTAATGCTCTTAGCCATGTTATCCACCTACCATTGGATAACATCGCTAAGAACTGCTAAGGGGCAGGTGTTAGCTTTTGGAGATATTCGCGCTTAGCGCAAATATCTCCAAAAGTTGGTAATAGGAGATAGCGATGTTAGCGACTGTTTCCAGTCGCTAACATCTTGGCACACCCACTTTGCATGTCATTAGTGATAAATATCACTGACATGCAAAGTGGGGCCCAAGATGGTCGCTATCTCCTACTAGCTGTCGCTAACTGGTGTTAGCGACAGCTAGGTTATAGGGAGATAACTTTATCTCCGCTTTCTTGGTTTTTAAAGCCAAAAAAGCGGAGATAAACCCCCTTGATAATATGCCCCCCGATCTGGCTTTTTATTCTTCTGATACATTTTTCTAAAACGTACAGAGATCAGTAGAAAGAAGCTGTTTATGGCCCCAAACTTATTTTTTTCCGTGCATGAGGTAATTAGAGGAAAGACAGACTCTCTTCAAGCTTCTAATCCATTCCAGCCACAGCATATTTTTAAACACGACATATTAAACTGATTCCAATATCTTTTCCCAAACATTACAAACTGTTTTTTGGTATGTTTAATTTTGATGTGCAGATTGTGATTTTATTCTCCGGATCTGCAATGAATATGAAAGAGCAAGAAACCAAAGATGTAGGCAGTGCATGGGAAGGGTGCTAGTGTAATCATGTATATTAAGGAATAAAACACCCTCTGTCGTACGTGAAAAGGATACTGCAAGTCACCTCAGAGTTCCATAACTTTAAAATGAAACTCTGGGGCATATTTACAGCCGAATGGAGAAGCATGGCGTTCAGCAAACATTGCTAACCCCACGCTTCTCCATTCTGAAAACATCGGGATGTTCCCTATTCACAAAAATCTGGCACACCCCTGTGTTTCCCTAATGCTGGTGCTGAGTTCAGGTACCTAGCACCAACGCAGGCCCCCTTGCACCACAGTGCAAGGGTGTCTGTGTTGGGGGAAAGATTGTTTATGTGCAGGAATGCCGTTTTGTAACTTCTATGTGGGCTGCTTAATGCAGCATACATAAAAGTTGCAAAACTGCATTTTATTCTTAAAAATGATTGTTTATGTGCAAGGATGGATCTTCCTGCACATAAACAGTCATAAGCAATTTGCTGTTTCTATGTGTGCTGCTCAAGGCAGCACACATGGAAACCTCAAAAATGAGAAGAAATAAAGCATTTCTCCTCGTTTCACCTAAGACCAGGTTTTCTCTGGTCATAATGTTGACGCTGCCTCTTATTTCCGCTGCCCTTGTACATAGGGGGCAGCATCAAAATCAATGGGTGTTGCAGTGAAGGTGGCTTAACGCTGCCTTGTAAATAAGGCGAGGCCCCTATCGCCATCACAAAGTCATTGAAAGTGGCGTTGTGGTGGCGATAGGGGCTTGTAAATATGCCCCTCTGTCTTTTGCTGCTTTTCTGTTCATAGTCACGAATCTCCTCTTTGTCCTACAACATCCTTGTAATGTATGACAGGGGATACTTTATCCCACACGTATTAGGGATGCTCTTGAAACCTTAATGCCAGCAGCTACTCTTCCCTGCTCACGCTTGTAGAAGGACTGCGGAGTGGTCTTTCTCAGATTAAAATGTGTCTCTGTCAATTACAGTCTATGCCATTGAAACGTCTCAAAGCTTTGCCTAAGCAAACTATGGAGGTGTAATACAGTATCTCAAAAATTTCACAACCAGATTCTTGAAGTATTAATTGGACTGATATATCACCATATTGGTTGTTAAACAATTGTAACAGTTACAGCTTTAACTGAGACCCCTGTGTCAGAGTAGAATTAGGTATGGCTCTGAGGTAGGTTTATTATTTACCTTGCTCAGACTTCTTCCTGTTTATATACAAAGTATGGATACCTTTTACATTTTTGGTGTCACATAGTGTTATGCATGACTCTCATTGAGTGCCATTAGTGTGAATTACTGGATTCTAAATCCAGTTATTCAGTGCAGTGATGTAGCAACAGCGGATTGCATAACTTGTTACCCGCTGTTGCCACGTCATACAATAATTCGTCACTGGTCCGGCTAGGGTACTCTGAGGACCTGTCAGAGCAGCGTTGGAGAGTATGCTTCTGGCTGGAGGGAAGTGAAGGCCCAGAGAGTGGTGGGGGTGGTGACAGGAGGTCAAGATTTTTTTTTATACAGTATGTTAGGAGGAGAGGCCATGTAATGTATGGCTCCTGTACTTCTATGCCTCTGCGTAGCTGTTGAATGTAGCAGCACATTCATTCGGGTGACATTCATAACATAAAATTATAGATGGATAAAAAGTGACTAATAGGGATGTTTTTCACCTCAGGTTCTGAATGACATCATACACAGCTCAAGAGTTGTTCTCATTGTCTATTTGACGACACTTGGAACTACTCAGTGAAGAAACTCCCATTATTCACGGTTACTCTTCTATAACTCTCTCTTTCAGTGTATATATATATATATATATATATATATATATATATATATATATATATATATATATATATATATATATATATATATATATATATATATATATATATATATATATATATATATATATATATATTCACTCGAACTTCCCTCAAAGCGAAGGAATGACAAGCCACACCAGCCGGGTATGCTTACAGGTTTTCTTTATTGGGCACAAAGAAGACGCGTTTCGAGCACACTGGCTCTTGGTCACATGACCACCACGGACATTTTTACTCATGATATAGAAAGTAAAATAATAACAATGAAAGAGAGACTCTGTGTTCACGTCACACAGAGTTTCCAGTTGTGCTTTTGTAAATCATAATAATGTAAAACTTCCATCATATATATCAAAAAGTGAGTAAAGCACAATTCAAATACATGTGTGATTTTATGCAAAACATTTTTTCTTGTTTATACACATAACAAAACATTGAGGGTATAGTACCCGATTTGATTTTTAATTCAAGATCATTAAGAGGATAGAGGAGAAGAAGCTACCAATTAGTCATAGAGATTAATTGCTGAGTGACAGACTGTGATTTAAGGAAAAATTGATATTGGCAAAGTTTTAGGGCTATAACGGAGTTAGGTTTTGATGTGATAGAGCTTAAAGAGTGTTATAAGGTGGCTAAGGTTTAACATAACGGGTATAGTACCCATAATGGTCATATTAAGTTAGGAGCTCGGAGTACTGTCCAAATAAATTATAAGATCGTAAGAAAATTACCAGTAGTATTCTTAACTAGACAGTATTACTCCAACTGATTGTAAGCAGTTAATAGATGAATAACACTGGTATATCGTGTCTATATATAATTTTCATGCGAGTCAGTGCTCATATCTTGTAACCAATACAATTTGGTGAACGTAGTTGTGCTCGTATCAATATCTTTTATCCGTGAAGGAGATTATTCATAATGCTTCGTCGATAGCCAGTTCTCTGAACACAAAGTAAAGAAAAGAAATATTGGTCAT